>NC_041383.1:208704129-208753283 GCF_002162155.2 Triticum dicoccoides
GCCTCCCCGCGCCCGATCTTCACCGAGCCGCCGGCCCAGCACCGTCGTGGCCTCGTCGGCCGCCGCCCCTCTACCGCCGCTGGCGCTCGTTGCTCCGGCCCCGCTGCCGAGTGCCGCGCCTCCCGCCAACCCTCCCTCGCGGGATCCGGCCACCGGCGCCGCCCCCGGGCTCCTCCGCCCCTCTCCGACCCCTCCGACCGCCGTCCTCTCCCTCTCCGGCGAGCTTAGCCCGCCTCGGGTACCGCGCCGTCCAGATCTAACCTGCAGGTTGACTTTTCCCCTCCCCGAATTTTGCTTAAGTCCCTTTTTCTGTCATATTTTGGTGACCCCTTTGACCTGTCATAACTCCATGCATATTGCTCCATTTTGCGTGCTTAATATATCAAAATGTTCGCTGTGAGATGCTCTACATTTCATTCCATTGTGCCATGTTAGTTTGAGTTCATCTTGATGCCTGAATCATCTTTGCAAGAGTGCTATATGATGTTAATCTGCTGAAACTGTTATAACTTGGTGATTTGTCATTTTTGTTCAATTTGATGTGTGCATCTTATGAGCATGAGATCTACATGTGTTTTGTACTACATCATGCCATCTTTAGAGAGTTGCGATCCATGTATTTTTGTGAGACTTGTACTGAGTGCATCAACCCTGTTAAGTAGGGTACTTGCTGTTGCTGCTTTGCTAGGTTGAATCTGTTATTTCGTGGTGCTATGTATACCTGCTGCTAAAAGTCATTCCATGCATAATCTGAAGGTGTTCACTAAGGATGTTTTGTTATAAATGTCATGCTCTATCCATCCATTCCCCTGGTTGCATTTATAGCCTGCTGTAGCTTGTTGTTATCATGCTCTAAAGTTGCTAAATAATGTTGCTGTCAGCCTGTTAACATTAAGTTTAGTTTTTGCCATGAGCTTTGCTAGTGACCCATGCACCCTATGAACTTGCTATTGCCATTATTAGCTTCATAAACATGTCTTCTTGCTGTTGGTTACCTTGCCATGCCATGTATTGCTCTGTGGTGAGTGGTACAAGCTCATTTACATGCCTACTTATTGTTGTTCCTGCCATGTATGAATCTGTCATATAATTTGCCATGTTTACACGGGTGCCATCATATCTTCTGATCCTTCTTGGCTCATGGTCAGTAAAGGACTTCTGTTCTATGCATTTAGTAGTATCATGCCATGCCTTTGTTTGCCATGATAAGTTCCTGTAACATGTTGTTTGATAGCTCTAAACATTGCAACCTGATGTTATTTCTGCTAAGCCTGAAACTGTTATTTTACAATCTTGCCATGTGTTTTGGAGCATGTTCTATTGATTTCTGGAGATAGCTCAGTGTTCATGTTTTGTCATTCTTAACCTGTACATCATGTCCATGCCTTTTGTTCTTATGATGAGATGCTGTAGCATATTGTTTTGATGCTTGCAAAGATGCCTAGTTGCTGTTTTGGACAGCTTGTCCTTAAAACTTGTTTCATGTGTGTGTGTTGAACCGTTGCTCCGTTTTGAGTGTGCTCTATATGAAACTTGCTTGATTTTGCATGTAGCTTCATATTATCATGTTGCATCCTTGTTTGAGGTGTTTGCTTGATGTTTGGATGCATTTTGCATCAATGCCATGTTTAACTTGTTTTGGTCATATCTTCTAGGTCGTAGCTCCGAATTAAATGAACTCTATATGTAACTTGACTAGAATCTCGTGTAGACCATCTTGGTGCATCTTAACTTGCTGTTTAACAACTTGAACATAAGGTTTATTCAGATCTGGACCAATTTCGAAATTTGCATATGAGGACTTACCGGATTAGTTATATGTTGTTTCCGGCCTCATTTAAACTTGCCTTGATGTGTTGCTCTTGTTTGCATCATCTCTTGCCATGAGTAGCTTCATGTAGCCTTGTCATGCATCATGCTTGGTTGTGCATCGTGTCTTGTATATGTGTGGTGTGTTTACCATGTTGTGTGCTTCTTCTCGATAGTTCCCGTTTCGTTGCGTTCGTGAGGATTCGTTCGTCTGCGCTTGGTTCGTCTTCGTGGCTTCATATTCTTCATGGACTCGTTCTTCTTCCTTGCGGGATTTCAGGCAAGATGACCGCTACCCTGGATCTCGCTACTATCATTGCCATGCAAGTTGCTTCGTTCTATCGCTTTGCTGTCCTACCTATCTTTTGCTCTTCAAGCCTCCCAATTTGCCATGTTAGCCTCTAACCTTTTACACCCTTCCTAGAAAACCGTTGCTTGGCTATGTTACCGCTTTTGTTCAGCCCCTCTTATAGCGTTGTTAGCTGCAGGTGAAGTTGAAGATTGCTCCATGGTGGACAGGATTTTGTTGGGATATCACAATATCTCTTATTTAATTAATGCATCTATATACTTGGTAAAGGGTGGAAGACTCGGCCTTATGCCTGGTGTTTTGTTCCACTCTTTCCACCCTAGTTTCCGTCATACCGGTGTTATGTTCCCGGATTTTGTGTTCCTTACGCGGTTGGGTGATTTATGGGACCCCC
Source organism: Triticum dicoccoides (assembly GCF_002162155.2). NCBI lineage: Eukaryota > Viridiplantae > Streptophyta > Magnoliopsida > Poales > Poaceae > Triticum > Triticum dicoccoides. The sequence continues at coordinate 208,706,643 of NC_041383.1, forward strand.
TTGGCAGTTCGCTTTGAATAAAACTCCTCCAGCAAGGCCCAACCTTGGTTTTACCATTTGCCTCACCTAGCCCTTTTTCCCTTGGGTTACCGGAGCCCGAGGGTCATCTTTATTTTAGCCCCCCCGGGCCAATGCTTGTCTAAGTGTTGATCCAAACCGAGCAATGTCCGGCGCCCCCTGGGCAACCAGGGTCTATGCCAACCCGACGTCTGGCTCATCCGGTGTGCCCTGAGAACGAGATATGTGCAGCTCCTATCGGGATTTGTCGGCACAGCGGGTGGTCTTGGTGGTCTTGTTTTACCATCGTCGAAATGTCTTGTAACCGGGATTCCGAGTCTGGTCGGGTCTTCATGGGAGAAGGAATATCCTTCATTGATCGCGAGAGCTTATCATGGGCTGAGTTGGGACACCCCTGCTGGGTATAAACTTTCGAAAGCCGTGCCAGCGGTTATGTGGCAGATGGGAATTTGTTAATGTCCGGTTGTAGATAACTTGACACCAGATCCGAATTAAAACGCATCAACCGCGTGTGTAGCCGTGATGGTCTCTTTTCGGTGGAGTCCGGGAAGTGAACACGGTTTTTGGGTTATGTTTGACGTAAGTAGGAGTTCAGGATCACTTCTTGATCATTGCTAGCTTCACGACCGTTCCGCTTGCTCTCTTCTTGCTCTCATTTGCGTATCTTAGCCACCATATATGCTTAATCGCTGCTGCAACCGCACCACTTTACCCCTTCCTTACCCTTTAAGCTTTGCTAGTCTTGATACCCATGGTAATGGGATTGCTGAGTCCTCGTGGCTCACAGATTACTACAACAACAGTTTCAGGTATAGGTTATGCGATGATCATGACGCGAGAGCGATGTTTGCTTATTTTGGAGTTCTTCTTCTTCTTCTTCTTTGATCAGGGGATATGTTCCATGTCGGCAGCCTGGGCTAGCAGGGTGGATGTCGTTTGAGTTTTTGTTTGTGTTTCATCCGTAGTCGGATGGTGCTCTTATGTAATATGATGTTGTATTTGTGTGGCACTGTATGCCTTTTGTATGTATCCCCATCTATTATGTAATGTTGATGTAATGATATCCACCTTGCAAAAGAGTTTCAATATGCGGGTCTATCCTTGGTGGGACCTTCGAGTTCCTTTTGGATAGAGTCGCATATTGGGCGTGACAACTACCCCTGCTCCCGCGCCTTGTCGCGCGAACGCTCTATCAAAGTACATTATCCACCCGTCCAGTTCCTCGTCTCTCGGTGAAAGGGAGCGGTCCTCCCTCGCCCCGTGGTTGGGGATGTCGGTCCATTCGGTCATGAAGTCCGTAAGGGCAGCACCCTTGATGACCCTGGTGGTGCTGAACTCAAGATGGAACGCCTGAAGCTCGATGTTCCATTCTGCAGCCCGCCCGACCGCGTTCGGGCTCCGGAGCACCCTCTCTAGTGGGTATGCCGAAACGACCTTGATGGGGTGGCCTTGAAAGTAGTGGCGCAGCTTTCGGGAGGTGACGAGGAGCGCGAGCAAGAGCTTCTGAGGCATGGGGTATCACGCTTGTGCCTCCCTCAGCACCGTGCTGACGAAGTAGACATGGTGCTCGACGAGGGGAGAGGCATCAGTGGGGTCTTGCTCTTCATGAGAGTGCGGGTCTTCAATGGCTTCATGAGGTCCATCCTCAGGAGCCCCCCAGCTGTGGGGTCTATCTCAGCCTCAGGAGGGACATTGACCTTTGGGTCGGCCGAGGCCCTAGGCGCATTGTATGAGGAAGCTCCGTCTTGCTTGGTGGTTGTGCGTCTCGTTGAGGATCCTTGGTCGGGCACTCCTTCCTCAGCGCCACCAGGGCGGCACTGGCTGAGTGTGGGGTGGCTGCCAGATAGAGCACCAAGGGCTCGATAGGGCGCGGTGCCACCATCACCGGTGGGCTGGTCAGGTATCTCTTGAGGTCTTGAAAGGCTGCGTCTGCTTCTGGTGTCCACTCGAACGGTTCCTTCCTTTTCATCAGCTTGAAGAAAGGGAGGGCGCGCTCCCCCAACTTGGAGATGAAGCGCCCAAGCGAGGTTACGCTGCCCGCCAGCTTCTACATCTCCTTCAGGGTCTGTGGGGGGCTCATGTCCTCTATTGCCTTGACCGTCTCCGAATTGGCCTCGATCCCTCTTTGTGACACCAGGAAGCCCAGCAGTTTACCAGAGGGAACCACACACTTTCTCGGGATTGAGCCGAAGATCCACCTCGCGCAGGCTAGCAAACGTCTCCTCCAGATCTGCTATCAGGGTCCTGGCCTCCCGAGACTTCACCACTATGTCATCAACATAAGCTTCAGTGTTTATCCTGAGCTGCGAACCAAGGGCGATATGCATCAGTCGCTGGAAGGTAGCCCCGGCATTACTGTAAGTGCATCTAGTGCCACCCCTAGTTGGTTTTGGAGTATTCACGACAAAGTTGGTTGAGGGACTAATGCGTTTGTGAGAATTGCAGGATAACGCAGGAAGTGTCCCTCATTGATTCGGTTTACCTACCGGAGATGACCCCTAAAAATGTATGAAGACATTGAAGACAATGGTGGTGTGTGAAGATATTCACACTGAAGTCTATGACATGAGAAGACATTGAGTGAAGACTATGGAGAGCGAAGACTGAGTTGTTTCATTGTTTCCTTTTCTTCTTTGTTGAGTCATAGGAACCACCGTACTGTTAAGTGGGGTCCAAGTGAACAAAGTCAGAGTGACTGAAGTGATGCTCAACCCAAATCCTATGTCTTCGAGCGAAGACAATGAGAGCAAATCTTAGCCAGAGCTGGATGAGTCAGCTTTGCTTGTAGCCCAAGTAAAGTTGCCGTGTGTGTTTGAAATCTGACCATTGGAACATGTGTCAGTTCCTTAGTGACCCAGGGTCATTTCGGACATATCAGGTCGAGTTGCCTTGTGGCTATAAATAGCCCACCCCCTACACCATAAATTGGTGGCTACTCAGAGTTAGTTTATGGCTTTTGTCGTTTTGAGAGCAACCCACCTCGAAGCCTTTGAGAGAGAAATCCTTGCTAGGACAAAGCCCAAACACCCAGAGCCAAAGAGTGTTAGGCATCACTGAAGTCTTTCTGTCTGTGTGACCTGAAGACTTATTACACTTGAGGACTGTGTATCCTCCAGCCGGTTAGGCGTCACGTTCTGAGCATCCAAGAGTCATTGTGGATTGCCGGTGAACGAAGTCTGTGAAGGTTCGGAAGTCTAACTTGAAGACTTACCAGAGTGATTGGGCGAGGACTGTGTGTCCTTAGCTCAAGGGGAATAAGGTGAAGATGCGGTCTTCTGAGTTGAATCTTAGCCTCCCTAACCAGACGTACAGTTGTCACAACAACTGGAACTGGTCCAACAAATCTTGTGTCTTCAACAAGTGACTGGTTCTATCTCTTCCCTCCTTTACTTTGAGTTTGTCTTCGTGAAGTCATTGCTTATTTGTCTCATCTGTTTGACTTCATTGCTTGACTACTAGCGTTGATTGGCTTCATATTATCTTCCATCCTGATCCTTACTACCTAGCTGCTATTAGTCTTTGTACATTCACATTATTGCATACTTGACTATGGCTTGCTTGTTGTAGTTTATCTTCCGTTGCATATCAATTAGGTCATTTCTATTGTTTGTCTTCGAAACTTCCACGTTTTGAAGACTTTGATAAAAATCGCCTATTCGCCCCCCCCTCTAGTCGATAACTAGCACTTTCAATTGGTATCAGAGCAAGGTACTCCCTTGTTCTGTGTGATTCGGTTTAACCACCTGGAGTTTAGCTATGTTGACTGCAGGGATAATCAAAGTCTCCGCTGCTTGCCCCGTGTTCGATGGAACTGAATATCCCTACTGGAAGAATAAGATGCGCATGCATCTTGAAGCCATTGATGTCGACCTCTAGTATGTCGTCAAGAACGGCGTTCCAAAAACTGGTGAAGGTGTCACCCCTGCTGATTTCAAGACGTTCATTCAACTGGACTCGACTGCAAAGAACATCATCTGTGGTCATCTGACCAAAGGATAGTATGGCCGTGTGAGTGCTCTTGAAACGTCAAAGCTAGTTTGGGACTGGCTATCCAAGGTTAACGAAGGCGTCTCTACACAGAGAGACCAGAGGATTAGTGTTCTTCACAATCTCTTCAACCGCTTCAAGAGAAACGACAATGAAAATGTCTAGCTCACGTTTGATCGCCTCACCGACATCACAAAATGAGCTTCAGGCTCTCGGCGCCACTGAGATCACTAAGCATGAAATCGTCACGACGCTGCTGAGATCTCTTGACAGATCCTTTGACACCCTTGCCCTCATGATACAAGAACGTCCTGACTTCAAGACTCTCGATCCATCTGATATACTTGAGAGGCTCAACACACATGAGTTCCAGCTTTCTGAGAAAAGAGATATCTATGGCCCCAACTATGGCCGAACTCGTGCTTTGAAGGCAAAAGTTGTTTCCTCATCTGAAGAAGAAGAATCTGACTGCGGTTCTGATGATCCTGAAGACATTGGAAGGGAACTTGCTATGCTTGTGAAGAAGTTCCAGAAATTCTCCAAGAAGAAGGGCTTCAAAAAGTCTTCACGATCCAGTTCAAGAAATGATGAAGCTTCCACTCAAGACAACAAGAAGAGAACATGTCACAAGTGTAAGAAGCCTGGGCACTACATCTCTGAGTGTCCTTAGTGGGACAATGAGAAGAAGAAAAAGAAGAGCAAGGAATATGACTCTGATGACAAGAAGAAGAAGAAATCATCAAAGTCTTTTTCCAAGTCCTCATCAAAGTCTTCATCTCATAAGAAGAGATCATCTAACAAGGCTCGTGCTTTTGTTGGCAAGGAAATGGATTCAGAGGAGGAGTTTGCTTCTGAGGAGGCTGAGGTGGAATCTGAAGCTGAGTCCGACTCTGGCGTTGCAAGTCTGGCTCTAGCCACAGCCTACGTTGCCAAGTCCATCTTCAACTCTGAAGACAATGACTCCCACACCAACGCTGATGATGACAAGGGCGATCCTGCTCCCACCTACTGCTTCATGGCACGCGGTGCCAAGGGTATGACCCCTCGTGCTTCATAATGGATTATGGACAGCGGATGCACTAATCATATGACTGGTGATCGAAGTCTTCTCATGGACTCAACCTTACGTCCATCCGACAAGAGTCAAATCACATTTGCTGACACTGGTAAAGGCAATGTATTGGGTCTAGGTAGAGTTGCAATCTCAAAGGATCAACACATGGATAAAGTGATGCTTGTTGAATCCCTTGGATTCAACTTAATGTCTGTCTCAATGCTTTGTGTCTTAAACATGATTGTGATATTCGGAAAATATCGTTGCCTTGTACTAATGGAATTTGACAAGTCTCTAGTCTTTGAAGGGTATAGGAAAGGTGATCTATACATGGTAGATTTCTCAGCAGGTCCACAGCTTGCCGTATATCTTCTTGCAAAAGCTTCAGAATGCTGGCTCTGGCATCGGAGGATGGGACATACTGGCATGAGGAACTTACACACTCTCGTCAAGAAGAAGCATGTAATAGGCATCGAAGGTGTGAAGTTCAAGAAAGATCATTTGTGTGGTGCTTGCGAAGCTGGGAAGATGACTACGGCCAAGCACCCCTCAAAGACAATCATGACAACATCTCAACCCTTCGAGCTGTTGCACATGGACTTATTTGGCCCTACTCACTATTCCACCCTCACAACAACGGCGTGTGTCTATGGCTTCGTCATTGTTGATGACTACTCAAGATATACATGGGTGCACATAATTCTCTACAAGACTGAAGTACAAGATGTCTTCAGACGATTCGCCAATCGAGCAATGAACAACTATGGCGTCAAGATCAAGCATATCAGAAGTGATAACGGCACTGAATTCAAGAACACCGGGCTTGATCTCTATCTGGATACAATGGGAATCACTCATGAATTCTCTGCCCCATACACACCCCAGCAAAATGGCATTGTAGAGCGCAAGAACAGAACCCTCATTGAGATGGCTCGAACAATGCTCGACGAGTACAAGACACCAAGAAAGTTCTGGCCTGAAGCTGTTGATACTGCATGTCACATCATCAACCGTGTTTACATCCACAAGCTTCTGAGCAAAACATCCTATGAGCTCGTTACTGGCAAGAAGCCAAATGTCAGCTACTTCAGAGTCTTTGGTGCTAGGTGCTGGATCAAGGATCCACATCACAAGTCAAAATTTGAACCCAAAGCTCACGAAGGCTTCATGCTCGGCAATGGAAAGGATTCGCACTCTTACAGAGTCTTCAACCTCTTCCACTACAAAATCGTTGAAACTATGGACGTGCGATTTGATGAAACCAATGGTTCACAACAAGAGCTCCTGCCAAGCACATTAGATGAAGCTCCTTCCAGTGAATCTATCAAGCTGATGGGAACTGGTGAAATCATGCCCTTTGAAGCACAACCTGAAGAGGAACTTATCATTTCTGCACCAAACCAACCTGAAGACAATGCTCAGACCGAAGACAATCCTCCTAATGATGACAATGATCAGCATGAGCAAGGGCTTCGTCCAGTTCATCCTCGTGTTGCAACTGAAGTACAAATTGAGAAGATAATTGATAGCATCAATGCACCTGGTTCGCTTACTCACTCAAGGGCAACACAGTTAGCAAATTTCTGTGGGCACTTTTCATTTGTATCAATAACTGGACCCAAGAAAGTTGCTGAAGCCTTTATGGAACCTGAATGGATTCAAGCCATGCAAGAAGAACTTCAACAGTTCAAGCTGAATAATGTTTGGGAACTTGTCAAGCGCCCTGACCCTTGCAAGCATAACATTATTGGAACTAAATGGATATATCGGAACAAGCAAGATGAGCATGGTCAAGTCGTCAGAAATAAAGCACGTCTAGTGGCACAAGGATATACCCAAGTTGAAGGAATTGACTTCGATGAAACATTTGCTCCTGTGGCTAGGCTTGAAGCTATTCGCATACTGCTAGCCTATGCTAATCACCACAACATCTTGCTATATCAAATGGATGTGGAAAGTGCTTTCCTCAATGGCAAGATTGAAGAAGAAGTGTATGTTGCTCAACCACCTGGCTTTGAAGATCCAAAACATCCTGATATGGTGTACAAACTAAACAAAGCACTGTATGGCCTCAAACAAGCTCATCGCGCATGGTATGATACAATCAAAGACTTCCTGAAGAGCAAAGGCTTCAAACCAGGATCCCTCGATCCCACACTCTTCACGAAGACATATGATGGTGAACTGTTTGTATGCCAAATATATGTGGATGACATAATCTTCGGCTGCACCAATCAGAATAGTGATGAGTTTGGATACATGATGCAAGAGAAATATTAGATGTCCATGATGGGTGAGCTGAAGTTCTTCCTTGGTCTTCAAATTCGTCAGCAAATAAATGGCATCTTCATATCTCAAGAAAAATATCTCAAAGACTGTCTGAAGAAGTTCGGCATGGAAGATTGCAAAGGTTACACTACGCCAATGCCAGCCAAACATCATCTTGGTCCCGACGACAATGGTAAAGAGTTCGATCAAAAGGTATACCGCTCCATGATTGGTTCTTTACTTTATCTATGTGCATCTAGGCCGATATTATGCTTAGTGTTTGCATGTGTGCTCGATTCCAAGCGGCACCAAAGGAATCGCATCACTTAGCTGTGAAGCGAATTCTTAGATATTTGGCTTACACCCCAACACTCGGATTATGGTATCCAAAGGGCTCAAGATTTGATCTGGTTGGATTCTCGGATGCTGATTATGCTGGTGACAAGGTGGATCGCAAGTCAACATCAGGAACATGTCACTTTCTGGGACGATCACTTGTCTGTTGGTCTTCAAAGAAGCAAAACTATGTATCACTCTCAACTGCTGAATCTGAATACATTGCTGCTGGATCTTGTTGTGCTCAGCTTCTGTGGATGAAGCAAACTCTCAAGGACTATGGCATCAATCTGAAGCAAGTCCCTCTCTTCTGCGACAACAAAAGCGCCATCAAGATTGCCAACAATCTAGTTCAGCACTCGAAGACAAAGCACATTGAAATTCGTCATCATTTTCTCAGAGATCATGTCATGAAGAAAGACATTGACATCATTCACGTCAACACTGAAGAGCAACTGGCAGATATCTTCACAAAGCCCTTGGATGAGAAAAGGTTTTGCAAGTTATAGTGTGAGCTAAATATCTTGGAATCCTCAAATGTCCTGTGATCAGGCACACATCCTAACACTTATGCATGTTGATGACTTAGATGTGCAACACACGAAGTAAAGTATATCTTCAATCAATGAAGACTTACATTCTGAGTGTGAATACATTAACATGGAATTTGACTTCGGAGCGCCACGATAATTGTGCGCCGTGTCTGGGTCTAATACTTCCTATACGGTGGGTAACGCCACCACAAAATTTCTTGGTTTGAAGTGTTTCACTCATGGCATTATTGTTGAATACATTCGCATTTGATTTGTCTGCAACTTTCAACTTATCTTCATGATTTACTTCACTATGTTGAGTTGATTGCTTTCCCATATATATATATATATATATATATATATATATATATATATATATATATATATACACTAGTTTTCTGTCCTCTACAGCATTCACTTATAGCTATGTCTTCATTATTGAATCTTTTGAACTAAGTGAATGTGATCGGACCCTAATCTTTCTATGCTTTCTATCTCAAACTCTATCTGTCCAAATCATATGCATTCTATTAAAACTGTCAAATGTCTTCTCCGCATCCTTGTCAGCAGAAGACACAGAGACAAACATCAAGTCCTTTTAAATGATTCATCTTTATTGTTGAAATCTGGAGAAGCCGGAACGACCATCCGACAAACTTGGCGGGCGTGGGAACGTGGGACAACTCTGAGTATGTTGCATGCTTGCCACGTGTCCCTCAGATGTGAACAGGCAGGGGCACCTGCGTAATTGCGCTGTGCTGCACACCTTCTTATAAATACGTGCCCCCTGCGGTCAAGAAAACCTTCTTCCACCTCTCCACCTCGTCAAAACCCTAGCACCACCGCTAGCTCTCGACGACGCCGGCGACAAAGCGCTTAGCTGCCGCGACTTCTCCGACGCCGTCCTCACACCGGCAGCGGGCATCGTCCTCTCCGCCGCCACCGTAGGTGTCCTCCGTCGCCAAGTTAGGGCACGGTGGATTGAACTGCTCGGTCTCCTCTCATCCCATCTAGCAGTTCATCGTGTGGTAAATATAACTCTATTGTTACCATCTTTTTGATCCTCAAAGATTCATCCAATTTACCAAAATTGGTTTCTGTCTATACAAAATTAGATCTACTCTGTCTACATCTCATACTGCCTAGTATATTCACTTAAGTTTCATATCTAGTTAGATTCCTCACTTGTACTTATTCACGGATTCGTACAAATCTGGAACCGACTCTCAACATATAAGTGAATGTCTTTGCAACGTGAGGTCAATGTCTTCAAACTGATTTATCATCAAACTCTTCTGAGAATGCATATGACGTCTTCCCCTTCCCTCGCATCTCTAATGCTATCACAGATACATGTCCGTGGGAGAATCCCTAGGTTCTCATAGTCTGCATTCGTTTGCAGAGTTCTTACAGCAACACATTGAATCTCCCGAAGCCAGTTCCTATCTGACCAGCAAGCGAAAGCCTTTGAAGCCTTTGAACATATTGAAACCATTCAGTTTGAAGTTCATGGCTACAGAGAAATCTGTAAGGAAGGGTGGCAGAAAGCGTTGAGGGGGAACATCAAAGGATCTGCTTGATGATCTTGCAGAAATCTACAAAACAGATCCTGAAGAGGATTATAATCAGCACAAGACACAAATCCAATGGATTCGACGCTATTGGGCTGAAATGGTTCAAGTACAAATTCGCGACCCAGGAGTATGCTGAGAAGAATGCTATCAAGAGCCCTTGGGGTGATATTCTCTATCGAGGCCTTCCCCCCAAGTACAAAGCCGAAGCCATTGCACAAGAATTCTATCCTTGCATGGTCCGTAGGCCACAGCCTGAAGATGCCGACCCATCATCATTGCTCTGTTGTCATGATGACAATCTCTTCAAGCGCAACTTCCAGTATGCTAAGGCTTCGGCAAAGGAAAACAAGAAGTCATGGGGATTAGACTTCAATCCTGGTCCCTCTGCTCCCCGTGATGATGGCACACGTGAAGCTGAAGAAAATAGAATCGGCCCCTTTGCAAACCTTGATGGCCTCATCTCTTACATCTTGGTGCAAGGTGCCAAAGTCGATCTTTCCGACAATGATGCTGATTCTGATGAAGCCCTAGCTCCTCCTCCAAGGCCGCAGAAGCCAAAGAAGATTAAGGCTTCATCATCAGCTGCACCTCCGAAAGCTTCTCGTGTGAAGCCTCTGGCCACTGCACCTCCTGAAGACAGTGTGCAGTCTGAAGATCTTTCACGCATCTCTAAGAAGACGGAGAAGAAAAATAAAATCGTCAAGAGTACTGATCAGGCTTTGACTCCTGCTGCTATTTTGCGTGAAGAGCACATTGATCTGTCCAGCGATGACGACCTTGCAGATGATGCTCTTGAGCAATTGATCAAGAGCAAAGAAGAAGTAGAGATCTTCAACAACTTGCCTCTCTTTGACGTGGCAATCATCCATAACTTCATTGATGAATGGTTTGACACACCAAATCTCAGCTTTGATGATCTGCAACTTCCAATTGGCCTCAGCGTCGCCTTCAATGGCGCCATTGCTTCTGAGCTAGCTATTGCTCAGCGCATTGTCGAACTGAAGCACAAGATTGACTATGAAAAGGCTCAGTTCAAGAAGCATGTGGCCACGCTCAATGTGCAAGATGTCAAGAACTTCAAGATCATGCTTTACGAGCTCAAAGAAGCCTTTCAAAAGACGCGTGAAGAAGCTCGATGCTCCAGAGAGCGCATGAAAAATCTGGCTGACAAATGTGTGCTTGCCTACAATGAGGCTGAAAAGCGCAAGGCTCTTGGTCGTCCTGGCATCGACCCCAGGATGGCTGCAAAGAAGAAGAAATCGACTGTCCAATCTGCACCTTCAAGGCAAGATGAACCTCGTATTGTCTTCCCATGCAGCATGACTGGCTCGAAGCCAAAGGTCACGTCAACCGCTTCAGAACAGAAGAAGACAAGGGCTGCAGAGGCTGAAGCCAGAAAACGGAAAACCTCAGAAGCCTCTGATGCTGCTCCCTCCAAGAAGAAGTGCAATATCAAGAAAAATCGGGCTACTCCCACAGATTCCCTTGTGTTGAACCCATCTTAGTGGTTCGTCCTGCATCTACAACCCAAGAACTTCGAATGACTGTTCATGAGCCTGCTTCCATAGAGGCTCCTGAAGCTGAAGAGATTCCAGCAGTAGATCCCATCACTGCTGAAGACATTGGTCACCATGACAATGTTGAAGATGATGAAGTTCTTCCTCAAATTGAATACAATGTGGTATCATCGCCTGTTCTCATGAACAGCGAAATCATCAGCATTGGTCGTCCTCTGACGCCAATTGCTCAGGATGCTTCATGGGATGATCGCCCACAACAACAAGACTCCCCCAGTACTCCCCAATAACAAGTCACACCATCCGTGCAACTTGAAGAGGATGAGGACCTGCCTACTCCATCTCCAAAGGCGTCGCCTATATTACAAAGGCTTTGCAAAGGACCAAGGCCTCAAGTCCCTCTTCCGAGCGTTCCAGAAGGAGAAGTGCACCATCAATCTGTTGCACGTCAAGTGTTTTCAGAAGCCACTCCAACTGTGAATGTCTCCGTGTCTGAAGCCCCAGCTGCTGAAGACAATCCGGCTGCATCATCCGATGACGAACTTCAAGAAGAACGTGTCCCTACTCCCCCATTCCTGAAGAAGATGTTCATGATGTGAACGTGTCTGTGCCTGACCCTCCAGCTCATCAAGTGGAGGTTGAAAACCTTGAGGCTGCCACCACCAACACCAATGAAGCCGATGACATAGTCATGGCTGAAGCTAGTGTGGAGCCTGTCCCAAGCCCCATACCAGAAGTCAATGCTGAAAATGCTCCTGAAGCTTCTGTTGTGCAGCCCGAAGCCACTGTTGCTGCCACTGCTCCTGTTCCGCCACCAAGGCCCTATACAATTGAGCAAGAATACAACCATGGCGAGCTAATCACAGTAAGATGGCCCGTTCTGGTCCCTCCGCCTACTATCTCTGGTCCTCAGTTTGATTATCACGTTGAGCATAGGCCTCAGGTCCAGAAGCCAAAGCCAAGACTGCCAAGTTTTCTAGGTACTTCCACATCTGTCGGGTCCTTCAATGCAAATGGCTTCAAAAGCCACAACACATTCTTTGACAGTTCAAAGAACCCCTACACAAAGCCAAGAATATCATCATATCGTTTCTGGAGTCATCAGCAGCGAAGCTATTACTCATGTGTTCTGTATGATCAAGGGCGCATTTTCCCTCTTATGCGCCTCGACACTGAAGCCATTGTTGGACTGCCATGCTTAGAAGAAGCACTTGACTGCTTTCGTGATGCTGGTCTGCTCAGCTTTGTGACAGACAAAGAACATTGGAATGAAGAGCTATTCCTTCAATTCTATGCTACACTCCACATTCACGGTTATAACAGAGATACAAAGACATGGGTTCTCGAGTGGATGACAGGAAATGTTCATCATGAAGCCAAAGCTCTTGACATCATTGAGCTTACAGGCCTATCCACTCCTGGAGAGCTATATGAACCTGGTTGTCAAAAACACCGCAATGCACTGGAGAGCATCTTCCATAAGCTTGAACCCAATATGAGCCAGATGTTGAGCATGATGAAGCCATTGCCTCATGACGCTGAATACCCAAAGGAGTTCTTTGTTGATGACCTTGAGTATCTGCCGCGCACCATATATCACATCATCAGGCGGAGTCTATGGCCTATCAAAGGACATTCATCAGCTGCAAAACTTGAAGGAGCCATGAAGACAATGGTCTTTTACATCCTCAATGGCATCATCTTCAATGCGCAAGATTTCTTCATCGGGCAACTAGCTGCATCTGGATCTGACCTCTTCGGACTGAAATTCTATGCTCCATGGGTCATGCGCCTCATTAAGCAACATTCTGCTGTCAACTATCCACCCTCTGATCGCAATCATGTGATCTTTCTACCAGAGGTTGACATGCCAGTTGAAGCCATATACCCTGAACCTGCCAAGAAGCCTCTTTGTCTTCAAAATGCTGAACATCAAAGCTTCACTCAGCCTATGGAAGGAGTCCAAGCTGTCACGCGTGTGTATCCGATGGCTGGAAACATTCGTCTACCTCATCGTGCGCCAACTGAAGCTACAGCGAGCATGATTGCTCAAAGGCCTCGGAAGCGCTCTCGGGTCCTGAATGACCGAGAACTTCTTGTGGCCCTGCATCAGAAACAAGATAGGCATCATTTTTGGCTCAAGCATCAGATGCAAAGCCTCTTGGTGGCTGTAAATCGCATTCGAAACCTTGCCACCAAGAATGCATTTGTCACTCACGAAACTTGTCAGCGATCATGGAAGAGTTTAACCCTGCTCAGTGCTGAAGCAGATCTTCAAGACGATGGCTTCACTGAAAGATTCAAGTTTGACTCCACTCCTCCACGGAATGCTGTCCTATGAAGAACTCCATCTCCTGAAGACTCTGACTATTCTTCCTCCGCGGCAACTGTCAATGCCAATGTGATCGATGATGAAGATGATGCTACTTCACCACCCCCTACTTCTGCACGCATCGACACTGCACCGAGTTCGTCTGCACCGCCAAACGACAACGACAACCCTGCTGCTTCAACTACTCCTCATGGGGACGAGTAGATGCTCTATGTCTTCAAACCTTTTTGGTCATTACTGACAAAAGGGGGAGAAGCATATGAGTTTGATAGTCTTCAAGAGGGTTCATATGGGCGGTTGCTTTATATTTTGCCTAGTGTTTACAACTCTTGCTTTTGATACATTTCGTTCTTTGAGTTGTAACACTTAAACTCGATGGTCATCTGCTACTTATTTGCTCTTTCATGTGCGATGATAACTTCCACACTTAGATCAATCCGCACTTAGATCATTTTGCAGACGACCATTTTTCATTATGCATGTCATTCTCTTAGTTATATCATTTCGTGCATGATGAATTATCTTCATAAGTTGAAGTGGATCTCCACAAGTACAACCTGCCATGTGCATTTGCATTCCAAAAGCAAATTATTTATATGCACATCTTCAGGGGGAGCCCTTGCCACTTATGAAGACAATACACTATCCTTTACAATTTCAAATACTTCTTTCCCGTTGAAAACTTCAACTAGTTTGTCATCAATCACCAAAAAGGGGGAGATTGTAAGTGCATCTAGTGCCACCCCTAGTTGGTTTTGGAGTATTGACGACAAAGTTGGTTGAGGGACTAATGCGTTTGTGAGAATTGCAGGATAACGCAGGAAGTGTCCCTCATTGATTCGGTTTACCTACCAGAGATGACCCCTAAAAATGTATGAAGACATTGAAGACAATGGTGGTGTGTGAAGATATTCACACTGAAGTCTATGACACGAGAAGACATTGAGTGAAGACTATGGAGCGCGAAGACTGAGTTGTTTCGTTGTTTCCTTTTCTTCTTTGTTGAGTCATAGGAACCACCGTACTGTCAAGTGGGGTCCAAGTGAACAAAGTCAGAGTGACTGAAGTGATGCTCAGCCCAAATCCTATGTCTTCGAGCGAAGACAATGAGAGCAAATCTTACCCAGAGCTGGATGAGTCAGCTTTGCTTGTAGCCCAAGTAAAGTTATCGTGTGTGTTTGAAATCTGACCATTGGAACACGTGTCAGTTCCTTAGTGACCCAGGGTCATTTTGGACATATCAGGTCGGGTTGCCTTGTGGCTATAAATAGGCCACCCCCTACACCATAAATTGGTGGCTGCTCAGAGTTAGTTTACGACTTTTGTCGTTTTGAGAGCAACCCACCTCGAAGCCTTTGAGAGAGAAATCCTTGCAAGGACAAAGCCCAAACACCCAGAGCCAAAGAGTGTTAGGCATCACTGAAGTCTTTCTGTCTGTGTGACCTGAAGACTTATTACACTTGAGGACTATGTATCCTCCAGCTGGTTAGGCGTCGCGTTCTGAGCATCCAAGAGTCATTGTGGATTGCCGTTGAACGAAGTCTGTGAAGGTTCGGAAGTCTACCTTGAAGACTTACCAGAGTGATTGGGCAAGGACTGTGTGTCCTTAGCTCAAGGGGAATAAGGTGAAGACGCGGTCTTCTGAGTTGAATCTCAGCCTCCCTAACCAGACGTACAGTTGTCACAGCAACTGGAACTGGTCCAACAAATCCTGTGTCTTCAACAAGTGACTGGTTCTATCTCTTCCCTCCTTTACTTTGAGTTTGTCTTCGTGAAGTCATTGCTTATTTGTCTCATCTGTTTGACTTCATTGCTTGACTACTAGCATTGATTGGCTTCGTATTATCTTCCACCTTGATCCTTACTACCTAGCTGCTATTAGTCTTTGTACGTTCACATTATTGCATACTTGACTATGGCTTGCTTGTTGTAGTTTATCTTCCGTTGCATATCAATTAGGCCATTTCTATTGTTTGTCTTCGAAACTTCCACGTTTTGAAGACTTTGATAAAAATCGCCTATTCACCCCCCTCTAGTCGATAACTAGCACTTTCAATTACGCAGCCCAAAGGGCATGCAGGTGTAACAGTACACCCCGCAGGGGGTCAGGAACGCTGTCTTCTCCACTTCTTGCACGACCATCTTGATCTGGTTGTAGCCCGAGAAGGCATCCAAAAAGCATAACAGATCGCACTCAGCGGTGGAGTCCACGATCTGATCAATGCGAGGAAGCGGGAAGGGGTCTTGCGGGTAGGCCTTGTTGAGGTTGGTGAAGTCGACACACATGCGTTCCTTCCCTCCTTTCTTGGGGAACAAGATGGGGTTCGCCAGCAACTCCGGGTAACGTACTTCCCTGATGACCCCCGTGGCTTGCAGCTTGCATGTTTCTTGGACGATAAAGGCCTGCTTCTCAGCGGCCTGACGACGAGCCTTCTGTTTCACTGGTCGCACATTTGGGCATACCTTCATGTGGTGCTCGATTATTCCCCTCAGGACTCTGATACGTCTCCAACGTATCTCTAATTTTTGTTTGTTCCATGCTATTATATTATCTGTTTTGGATGTTTAATGGGCTTTATTATACACTTTTATACTATTTTTGGGACTAACCTATTAACCGGAGGCCCAGTCCAAATTGCTGTTTTTTTGCCTATTTCAGTGTTTCGCAGAAAAGGAATATCAAACGGAGTCCAAACGGAATGAAACCTTCGGGAGAGTCATTTTTGGAACAGACGCAATCCAGGAGACTTGGAGTGGACGTGAAGGAAGCAACAAGGCGGCCACGAGGCAGGGAGGCGCGCCTAGGGGGGTTGTCATGCCCCCCACCCTCATGGGCCCCTCGTGGCTCCCCTGACCAACTTCCTTCGCCTATATATACTCACATACCCTAAAAACATCCGAGAGCACCATGAAACCCTATTTCCACCGCCGCAACCTTCTGTACCCGTGAGATCCCATTGTGGGGCCTTTTTTGGTGCTCCACCGGAGGGGGAAACGATCACAGAGGGCTTCTACATCAACACCATAGCCTTTCCGATGATGTGTGAGTAGCTTACCTCAGACCTTTGGGTCCATAGTTATTAGCTAGATGGCTTCTTCTCTCTCTTTGGATCTCAATGCAAACTTCTCCTCGATCTTCTTGGAGATCTATTCGATGTAATTCTTTTTGCAGTGTGTTTGTCGAGATCCAATGAATTGTGTGTTTATGATCAAGATTATCTATGAACAATATTTGAATCTCCTCTGAATTCTTTTATGTATGATTTGTTATCTTTGCAAGTCTCTTCGAATTATCAGTTTGGTTTGGCCTACTAGATTGATCTTTCTTGCAATGGGAGAAGTGCTTAGCTTTGGGTTCAATCTTGCGGTGTCCTTTCCAGTGACAGCTAGGGCAGCAAGGCACGCATTGTATTGTTGCCATCGAGGATAAAAAGATGGGGTTTATATCATATTGCTTGAGTTTATCCCTCTACATCATGTCATCTTTCCTAATGCGTTAATCTGTTCTTATTAACTTAATACTCTAGATGCATGCTGGATAGCGGTCGATGTGTGGAGTAATAGTAGTAGATGCAAAATCGTTTCGATCTACTTGTCATGGACGTGATGCCTATATACATGATCATGCCTAGATATTCTCATAACTATGCACTTTTCTATCAATTGCTCGACAGTAATTTGTTCACCCACCGTAATACTTATGCTATCCCGAGAGAAGCCCTAGTGAAACCTATGGCCCTCGGGTCTATTTTCCATCTTATAAGTTTCCGATCTATTTTATTTTGCAATCTTTACTTTCCAATCTACATCATAAAAATACCAAAAATATTTATCTTATTATCTCTATCAGATCTCACTTTTGCAAGTGGCCATGAAGGGATTGACAACCCCTTTATCACGTTGGTTTCAAGGTTCTTATTTGTTTGTGCATGTACGAGGGATTTGAGTGTAGCCTCCTACTGGATTGATACCTTGGTTCTCAAAAACTGAGGGAAATTGTCGGTGTCAAAAATGGCGGATCTTGGGTAGGGGGTCCCGAACTATGCGTCTAGGCGGATGGTAACATGAGACAAGGGAGACGATGTTTTACCCAGGTTCGGGCCCTCTTGATGGAGGTAAAACCCTATGTCCTGCTTGATTAATATTGATGATGTGTGTTACAAGAGTGGATCTACCACGAGATCAAGGAGGCTAAACCCTAGAAGCTAGCCTATGGTATGATTGTTGTTCGTCCTGTGGACTAAAGCCATCCGGTTTATATAGACACCGGAGAGGGCTAGGGTTACACAAAGTCAGTTACAATGGTAGGAGATCTACATATCCGTATCGCCAAGCTTGCCTTCCACGCCAAGCAAAGTCCCATCCGGACACGGGACGAAGTCTTCAATCTTGTATCTTCATAGTCTTGGAGTCTGGACGATGATGATAGTTTGGCTATCCGGACACCCCCTAGTCCGGAACTCCCTCAGTAGCCCCTGAACCAGGCTTCAATGACGACGAGTCCGGCGCGCATGTTGTCTTCGGCATTGCAAGGCGGGTTCTTCCTCCGAATAATTTATAGAAGATTGTGAACACCAGGATAGTGTCCGGCTCTACAAAAATAAATTCCATGCACCACCGTAGAGAGAACAATATTTACACAAGTTCAATCTCCTGACGTATTTCGTGGCGTGTCGTCACACCACTACCAAGCCTTTACTCGAATTGTTTTTATTGTACCACCTCAGTGCGTTTAGCGAAGCGGTTTCCTTGGCACGACTTGTCGAAGCAGAGATCGTGTTCCCCTTATTCCGGGATTCCCATCAATACGGACGTGGGTAACCCAACCGCACCATTGATTGCAGCGCTTGGGGGATAAGCGAGTTTTATCAGGCCGGTGGGGACGCATGTTTGTGTCCGCCCATATAAGGGGATAAAGATCCAACTCTTTTACCTCCGCCTTCTTCCTCCTTGGCTTATCCAACTCCGCGAACTCGAGCTCCAATGCCCAAGTCCGCACTTCTCACCTCAACCTTCTCCGACTATGTCCGGAGCGGGAGGCAAGTGGATGGCCTCCTCCATCACGGAGGGGCAGATCCAGAAGCTGCGCAACGCCGGATATTTGTCCAGCAACATCGCGCACCGGCTCCCCGACGAGGGAGAGCTCATCCCCACCCCCAGGACCCATGAGAGGGTAGTATTTCTTCCCCATTTCCCCCACAGACTGGGCTTCCCACTTCATCCCTTTGTCCGAGGGCTCATGTTCTACTACGGCCTAGATTTCCATGATCTGGCCCCGAATTTCACCCTCAACATCTCGGCGTTTATCGTCGTGTGCGAGGCCTTCCTCTGCATCCAGCCCCACTTCGGTTTGTGGCTCAAGACCTTCAGCGTCAAGCCGAAGGTTGTGAAGGGCAGCCAAGCGGAGTGCGGAGCCGCCATGGTGGGCAGGATGTCCCATGTTACTTGGCTAGAGGGCACTTTCGTGGAAACCATTAAGGGGTGGCAATCGGGGTGGTTCTACGTCACCGAGCCGCGTGACCCTGAATGGGCAGTGGCCCCCGAATTCAGATCCGGCATCCCCACACGGCTCACCTCCTGGAAAGAGAGTGGCCAGATCTGGGGTGATTCGGAGGAGCTGACCGGACTCCAAGCCTGTATCCAAAAGCTGGTGGACAAGAAGCTCAAGCTTGTCAACGTAGTCTAGGTCATGCTCATCCGCCGGATTCTCCCATGCCAACGACGGGGTTTCAACATGTGGGAGTTCGATCCGGCGCAGCACCAGACTCTGAGCGGGCTCTTCGACACTACGTACGAAGATGTCTGGAAGATGCTGTTCAAGGGCGCCGAGGCTCCCGCATCCGCTACCGAAGATCGCGGATTCAGCTCGCAGCGTCCGGCTGACAAGTGATTTTGTCCTTTACGGAATGCTCGTTTTCCATAGTTTGACTCTATGCGGGATCTAAACTCCCTTTACCTTTGTCATGACTGGCTGGCGAAGGCCGAACAGACTATCTATCCGGCCCCATTGCCAGAGGACCCAGCGGACGCCTGCCTAACGGGGCTGCTGGCTCCGGCACCCCA
Organism: Triticum dicoccoides; assembly: GCF_002162155.2. Classification (NCBI taxonomy): domain Eukaryota; kingdom Viridiplantae; phylum Streptophyta; class Magnoliopsida; order Poales; family Poaceae; genus Triticum; species Triticum dicoccoides. The sequence goes on from NC_041383.1 coordinate 208,726,325, forward strand.
CGTGGTGCCAGAGAAGAAGGCCAAGAAGAAGGCCACGGGGACTCGGAAGAGTTCCCGTTTTCAGGTGCTATCGGATGACGACTCCAAGGCCGACTCCTCTCACCAAGGTGAGGAGGAGAAGAAAAAGGCCTCTCCCCTAGTGGGGGGAGAGAAGAAAAGGAAGGCCTCCCCAATGAGGGAGGCCGAAGGGTCCAAGAAGGACAAACTCTTCCCCCGGACTGCTCTGCCAACGCCAGTGACGACGACGAGGACTGGCCCCCAAGGGCCAAGCCCCTGGCAAGATCGTGAGTATCCGGACTCCCGAATAACTTCATGATTTTTCTTTTTTGCCACACAATGTCTTTCTAATGCCGCATACAACCCTGCAGTCCGCCCAAGGACGATCTTCCCGCTTCGTCAAGCGGGTCCTTAGGTGCATCGGATATGGATTCTCTTCCGACCGCCTCCACCCCCCGTGACACGGACGATGCCGAGGTGGGATCCCGGGAAGGGACCCGCCAGGAGGAGGAGGCCCCGGAGGTGTCGCAAGACAACCTCCCGGACTTTGCACCGGACTCGGCTCCGGATCCCATGGTGGCCCCGGAGTCTGGCGGGCGGCCCCTTCGTAAGAAGGGCAAGACCGTGACGCCGGCAGCCTCCGTCCAACCGGAGGCGCCGGATAGCTTGCTGGAGGCGCTTAATGGCGCCTCCATCAAAGAGGAACACCGCACTGTTATGAGTGCAGTGATTCAGAAGGTGCAGCTCGCCAAGAGCGGGCTGACCGAAGCCTGCAGCAGCCTTCTAACAGGCTTTGAGGTAAGAATTTTGATATATGTAAAATAGTACCGCATAGACAGTAGCCCCTGATGCTCGGTTTGGTGTTTGGAAAGAAAAGCCGGACTGAGGATCTTAAGAAGAAATACGCAGGAGTCATAAAAAATATGTCAATATGGGATTGCAGGCTGCGCTGTTGACCTCTGCCGCACTGACTGCGGAGGTCAATACTTTTAAGGAAAGCCTCGAGCGGTCCGAGAACGAGCTCGGCCATGCCAAGAAGCAGCTCGAGGACAAGGAAGGTGAGTAACACCTTATTAAAATTGCACCTTACAGAAAAGGATTTTGGTTGCAAAAAGAATGACAAGGATAACATGGGTATTGCAGGGGCCACTAACGAGGTGGCGGCCCTGAAAGAGGCGGTGGCCATGGCCGAACGCAATGCGGCCGCGGAGCGCACTGAGCAAGAGAAGCAGGAGGCGCGGGTGGCGGAGGTACAGCAAGAGCTCCAGGATCTCGTGAAAAAACATGAGAGCCTGGAGCGTGACTCGAAGACTCGAGAGTCTGAGCTTGCAACGGCTCTTGAGAGTGCCCAAGCCGCTAAGGCCGAAGCCTACAAGGCCCTCCAAGAAATCGACGAATTGAAGAAAATAGCGGCAGGTCAGGCATTTTTCATGCAAAGTAAGCATGTGAGTGTTAATTACCTGTTACTTACCCGAATTAGGAGCTCTCCAGGAACGTTCGCAGATCTTCCTCGCAGCGTATCCGATGCCGCCGCATTCTACCGGGCCGAGGAGGGGAGCTCGACGGAGAAGGTCTTTTGGTCTCAGTATGCTGAGGCCGGACATCCGGTGCCCCTTAGCGACCAGCTGAAGCAGCTGGTCAAGCTCCACAAGGCAGCCGAACAGGCCATGAAGGGCCTCATAGTTCGGTTGTGGCCTAAGGAGGCCATGCCTGGGAGCTACTTCGGCCTGGTGCGGCGGCTGGTGGATGCATGCCCGTGGGTTGTAGTCATCAAGCACTCCGCCTGTATTGAAGGTGCCCGCCGGGCCCTTGCCCGCGCAAAGGTGCACTGGGGCAAGATGGATGCCCAGAAGCTCGTGACGGACCCGCCACCGCAGGGCAAGGAGCATCGCACGCCCGAGATGTATTATAAGAGTGTCCTGAAGGGTGCCCGCACTATTGCGGGTGAGTGCTCCAAAGATGTAATATTTGAGTAGACTCGCATTTTATTATCCTGTGCGCTGAAAACCTAGTTCATATGCGCTAAGCAACGCTTTTAATATAAAATTTTACCTTCTGTGCAGCTGTTTATCAATTCTGAGAGATGGCAAGTTGTCGGCTTTAGCTCCCATGCCACGAGTGCTGGGGTGTTCGAGAGAAACTTGAGCACTCTTGTTCCCATTTTTGGGTCCATCTAGGGAGGCGCTCAACACAGCGAACAAGGCAACCGGACTTATAATGCTTGAACACTCTCACTTAGCCATAGAATTCTATAATTTTAAATTTTGGCGAAGCCCCTAGTCTTCGGAAGGCCGAATTTGGGGTGCTATCCACGCCTAGGCCGGACAAAAACTGGCTCCTCGCTCTAAGCGGCATAAGTCTTTAGGGACTCGCAAAAAACCTCTCGAACAGCGACCAGCTCTCGCCTCATCATGATGGTCAGTTTTAGCTTTCTCCACTGAGGCGTTAGCCCAGCTCAACTGGGGCGCAATCGCAGTGGTTCTCCCAGTGCTACCTTAGCCGATACAACGGAACGTAAGATACCAAAACATTGGAGCCGGGCAAACCCAACTATTGACCCAAGACATGATTCGGAGCCGATGCATATAATGCTATAAGTTCAGGGTGTCGCACTTGTGAAAGTGTTTGGACTTACCACACCATGATGTGGGAAACATAAGACCCTGGTGTATTTAGCCGTACCAAAACGTACGGATGCAACATGTCACAAATGAACATATGTATAAGAGAGAAATGCAATTGGAAGCAAAAGGTGCTGCATTACTTATTCAAGAAAAACTGCTGTAAGTGCAGAACGATACAAATGGTGCGATAAGCAAGGGATGGGACTGTTAAACATGTCCCCCTCCAGGGGTAGGCTGCGGAATGGTGCATAAAACAGATTTAATGCTCGTAATGGAGACCACCTGGATATTCGTTGTAGCCTTTCTCCTTCCCTGGCTGTTGCATCGTGAGTTCGGCAGGTCTACTGCCGGACAGGGCCTCTGACGAACGGAGTCCTGTGGGTAAAAATAAAAAGGAAAAAGAAAAAAAAGAATGACACACTTGAGAGCCCCTGGTGTGGTTGAGCCGCAGTCTGGGCCTATCGTGGTCGCGCCCCTCTCCCCATGCCCATGGTATCTTCAGAGCGTAATGGTGTACGCGAAGGACCTGTCTTGACGTTTTACATGGGCTGGGGTTGGGGCCGCACTGCTACGCGTGCTCGGAACGTGCCAGGTGGTCTTGTTGTAGGTTACTCCGGGCGCGCTTAGCTGTGTCCGGCCGCTTAACGGCCGGACTAGAGAATTGCTTTAAGAGGCTGCATTGTACTTCTGCCGCGAGAGCCGCTGTATGTTCCTCCGTGCGGAGAGAACGTTCAGTGTTTCCGTTGACCGTGATGACTCCTCGAGGGCCTGGCATCTTGAGCTTGAGGTATGCGTAGTGTGGCACCGCGTTGAACTTTGCAAACGCGGTACGTCCGAGCAGGGCATGATAGCCGCTACGGAACAGAACTATGTCGAAGATTAACTCCTCGCTTCGGAAGTTATCCGGGGATCTGAAGACCACTTCCAGTGTAACTGAGCCTGTACAATTGGCTTCTACACCTGGTATGACGCCTTTAAAGGTCGTCTTGGTAGGTTTAATCCTTGAGGGGTCTATGCCCATTTTGCGCACTGTATCCTGATAAAGCAGGTTCAGGCTCCTGCCGCCGTCCATTAGGACTCTGGTGAGGTGAAATCCATCGACGATTGGGTCTAAGCCCAATGCGGCGAATCCGCCGTGGCGAATGCTGGTGAGGTGGTCCCTTCGGTCAAAAGTGATCGGGCAGGAGGACCATGGATTGAACTTCGGGGCAACTGGCTCCATCGTGTATACATCCCTGAGTGCACGCTTCCGCTCCCTTTTGGGTATGTGCGTTGCGTATATCATGTTCACCGTCCGCACCTGTGGGGGAAACCCTTCTGTCCTCTATTGTTCGGCGGTCGGGTCTCTTCCTCGTCATCGCTATGCAGCCCCTTGTCATTGTTTTCGGCAATTAACTTGCCTGCCTGCTTGAATACCCAACAGTCCCTGTTGGTGTGGTTAGCTGGCTTTTCGGGGGTGCCGTGTATTTGGCACAAGCGGTCGAGTATTCGGTCCAAATTGGACAGACCTGGAGTAGTTCTTTTGAATGGCTTTTTCCGCTGACCGGGTTTAGAGCCTCTGAATCCGGCATTGACTGCCATATCCTCACTATTGTCGTCGTTAATGCGGCGTTTGTTTTTGTTACGACGTGACCTGCCATTACGGTCCTTTATATCCGGACTGCCAGAATTTTTGCTGAGGTTGTTGCTGCGTGCTAGCCAGCTGTCCTCACCCGCGCAGAAGCGGGTCATGAGTGATGTGAGGGCTGCCATGGATTTCGGCTTTTTCTGTCCCAGTTGCCGGGCAAGCCGCTCGTCGCTGATATTATGCTTGAAGGCCGCGAGGGCCTCCACATCCGGACAATCGACGATTTGGTTTTTCTTGGTTAAGAATCATGTCCAAAATTGTCTGGCCGATTCGTCTGGCTGCTGAATTATGTGGCTTAGGTCATCAGCGTCTGGTTGTCGCACATACGTGCCTTGGAAGTTATTGAGGAATGCGGCTTCCAGGTCTTCCCAACTCCCAGTTGACTCTGCTGGCAAGCTGTTAAGCCAATGCCGGGCTGGTCCTTTAAGCTTGAGGGGGAGATATTTGATGGCGTGAAGATCGTCACCACGGGCCATGTGGATGTGAAGGAGATATTCTTCGATCCAAACCGCGGGGTCTGTTGTGCCATCGTAAGATTCAATATTCACGGGTTTAAACCCTTCGGGGATTTGATGATCCATTACTTCATCTATGAAGCATAGTGGGTGTGCGGCGCCTCTGTACTGGGCGATATCACGACGGAGCTAAAAAGAGCTTTGTCTGTTTTGTTCGGCCCGACCGGACTTACTGTGTCCGGAGCGACGGTTGTCGTCACGTATCATGGGGCGCCCACGCGATCCATAGATCGATCTTGATTGTCTTGCCTTATCCTCCAATATATCTCGCAAGTCCGGAGCGTTCCCCTGTGGCTTTGTGCTCTTTGAGCGATGCCGGGGTACGGTTCTAGTGAAGGGCCTAGGGGGCTCTCTGTCGCGACCACGGGGTGGTCGGTCAGCCGTATTGTCTCCTGGTGATGCGGGTTCATACACCTCCTCCTCTAATCAGGGGAGCAGCTTGCGTTTAGGGTAGCTTTTGGAGGGGCGTTTGAGCTCATGCTCTTCGGCCGCGAGGACTTCAGTCCATCTGTCGGCTAGCAGATCTTGATCAGCTCTAAGCTGTTGCTGCTTTTTCTTGAGGCTGTTCGCCGTGGCCATAAGCCTGCGTTTAAAACGCTCTTGTTCGACGGGATCCTCAGGCATGACGAATTCATCGTCGCCGAGGCTTGCCTCGTCTCCGGAGGGAGGCATATAATCCTCTACCTCTTCTTCTGCCGCTCTCTCATGAGGGCTGGCGTCTCCGTCCTCCTGCGCTGGATCTTGCTGGAGTGGGTTGTCTTCGGCACTGTCCGGTGTATTATTATCTCTGGTGCCGGAATCTTCATTCTTGCTGTGGCGGGATTTAGAGCGGCGCCGCTGACGCCGGTGCTTGGGCTGTTTCTTGGAGGGGTCATCCTCCGCTGTTCCTTCGCCATTCCCATCCTTTGGGATATCCACCATGTATATGTCATAATATGAGGTGGCTTTCCAGTGCTCGGTGGGCGCTGGTTCTTGGTCGTCTCCGGCATCGTCGTCCATACCGTCGATGTCTTCAGAGTCGTAGTCTAGCATGTCGGTTAGATCGTCGACAGTGGCTACCAAGTGGGTGGTGGGTGGGCTTTGAATTTCTTCGTCATCCGCATCCCAACCGTCCTGACCACAGTCTGGCCAGGGCTCTCCTGATAACGAGAGATACTTTAGCAAACTCAAGATGTCACCGAAAGGTGAGTGTTGAAAGATGTCCGCTGCGGTGAACTCCATGATCGGCGCCCAATCAGATTCGATCGGAGGGGGCACGGGAGGTTCAGAGTCCGGCAAGGAGTCCGGCACCTCGGAGTCACGAGCTTCATGAGGGACAAGGTCAGTGTTCGGCTCTATCGCCGTAGAGGTTGCAGCCCCCGAGGCGGTGTCTAGCCATCCGTCCTTGACCTGCGCAGCCGGCTCCGAATTGAAGATCGGAGCGGGCTCGAGTGCGGCCTCCAGGGTACTGTCCGGCTGCAGAGCGAAATCATGCTCGCCGTGACAGTGCGGCACGCTCGGCTGTGGCTCGAATCCATCGAGGATCAAGTCCCCGCGGATGTCAGCCGTGAAGTTCAAACTTCCAAATCTGACCTGACGGCCAGGGGCGTAGCTTTCGATCTGCTCCAGTTGGCCAAGCAAATTGGCCTGCAGTGCGAAGCCGCCGAATACGAAGATCTGTTCGGGGAGGAAGGTCTCACCCTGGACTGCATCATTGATGATGATCGAAGAAGCCATCGAGCCTATCGGTGACGACACAGAGGAACTCTCAATGAAAGCACCAATGTCGGTGTCAAAACTGGCGGATCTCGGGTAGGGGGTCCCGAACTGTGCGTCTAGGCGGATGGTAACAAGAGACAAGGGACACGATGTTTTACCCAGGTTCGGGCCCTCTTGATGGAGGTAAAACCCTACGTCCTGCTTGATTAATATTGATGATGTGTGTTACAAGAGTGGATCTACCACGAGATCAAGGAGGCTAAGCCCTAGAAGCTAGCCTATGGTATGATTGTTGTTCGTCCTATGGACTAAAGCCATCCGGTTTATATAGACACCGGAGAGGGCTAGGGTTACACAGAGTCGGTTACAATGGTAGGAGATCTACATATTCGTATCACCAAGCTTGCCTTCCACGCCAAGGAAAGTCCCATCCGGACACGGGACGAAGTCTTAAATCTTGTATCTTCATAGTCTTGGAGTCCGGCCGATGATGATAGTTCGGCTATCCGGACACCCCCTAGTCCGGAACTCCCTCAGAAATACTTATGCTACTTTGCTGCATCACCCTTTCCTCTTCAAGGGAAAACCAATGCATGCTCAAGAGGTAGCAGACCCCAACCAGGTCTTTGGGCTCCCAGGCGAATACATCCTTGTTGGCGTGCAAGAAGTCGACCAGCGCCTTCTCTTGGTCCTGAGGGAGGCCAGACCCTATGGTGAAAGAGGCGCTGGTTGTTCCGTCCTCACTGACCAAAACTTGCTTCGTCTCGGCTCGGTCTTGGGAAAACAACTGGTTCTTCTTGGCCGGCGCCGCTTCCTGGGCCTCCGGACCCTCCTTCTCATCAGGCAGCGTGCATGCGATTGACCTGAAGGAGAGCTTGAGGGCCTGCAGCGCGTCTTTGGTGTCCCCTGCCACCGTGAGGACACTGTTGTTGCCAGGCATCTTCATGAGATCGTATGCGGGGTGAGTCACCACCATGAACTGGTCCAAGGACGGGTACCCTAGGATGGCGTTGTGAGGCAGGTCAATCTTGGCGATGTTGAGGTCGATGAGCTCGATGCGGTGGTTGTTGCAGGTCCCGAAGGTGACAGGGAGGCGGATCTGCCCCAGGGGGCTTGTGGAGCCACCGCCGACCCCGAAGAAGGGCTTGGTGGGGCGGAGCCGGCTGGGTGGCACATGCAGCAGGCCAAATGCCTCAGCAGAGAGAGCGTTGAGGCCGGCTCCCCCATCGATGAGCGTCCTCATGACCGCCACGTTGCAGATGGTGGGGGTGCAAAGCATCGGGAGCGCACCTGCTCCCGCCGTGGCGGCCGGATGATCCTCGAGGCCGAAGGTAAGGTCGGCCTTGGGCACCGCCTAGCCTAGGGGAGCCCCCAAGCCCGCCTGGGCGGCACTTACTTGCCGGTAGAACTGTTTGATGTGGCGGTCAGAAGGCTGTGCCTCCAAGACGCCTAGGAGAGTTGCAACGACAGGGGGCGCCCGTGCCGCGTAGTGCGCGAGGAAGAGGCCGCGCAGCTCCTCCCAGGAGGCCACAAAGGATGCCGGCAGGTTGAGCAACCAGGTGCGTGGTGCGCCCACAAGGGCCATGGGAAGCCAGTTGGCCTTCACCTTGTCGTCTCTGCCGGCCGCCCAAACTGCTTCTTCGTACGCATGGAGGAAGGCGGCCGGATCCGTAGCACCGTCGTAGCATGGTGGATCTCCGGTCTGAACTTCGGTGGCCACTCCACCCACTTCAGGGAGAGGGTGAAACAGCGCAGTCCCGACGCCTTTGCGGAAGCGTGCGTCGGTGGAGTCGATGGAGGAGCGCCTGCCATTGGAGTCCGCGGCGCGATCTCGCGGAAGGGGCAGATCTCCGATGCACCCCTACCTGGCGCGCCAAATGCCGGATTACGGGTTCCGCAAACCCTTGAGAGGTTTGAACTCTTGGGTGCATGCGGAGATCTCAACCTACCCAGCCTGCCTACTCGCGATTCCTAAGTCTAGCACAACGAGCTCGAAGAGACAAAGAGACACAATAGTTTGTCCTAGTTCGGGCCACCTTGCGTTGTAATACCCTACGCCAGCGTTTTGGTGGATTGCCTCGGAGGGCTGAGGATGAACTAGTACAGTGGATGAACTAGCCTCAGGAGTTGAGGTGTTCTTGAGCTCAAGGGAGCTGGTGAGATTGTCGAGTGAGTCTGGATCTCCCGTCTCTATGGTGGTGGCTAAGTCCTATATATAGTGGCCTTGGTCCTGTTCCCAAATGTTGGCGGGAAGGGATCCCACAACGACCGGATTTGAAAGGGGACAATTAGTACAGCTTATCCTGACAAAAGTAGTTTTCGCCTATGAAAAGTGTCTGGTCGTGACACTGTGGTGGGGTTGGTGATGACCTCCCTCCTGCCATCCTGGCGGTCTTGGTCTTGTTGCACCAGAATGGAAACCTTTGGCTGATTCCTCGGGACTCTGCGCCTGCGGCTTGCCTCCCTTGCACCAAAGGGGAAATTGGCACTCTGCGCCTGCTGGCGCCCGCCTGGCGCCAGCCTGGCCTTGGTTGTCAGGGATCACGTCAGCTGAGACTCGTGAGGTGCACCTTGCATCGAACTCTCTGCCCCTCGGGAGCCAGCCTGAGGAGGCTGATCCCCTCGGGGGTCTTGGCGTCGTTCGCCTCACGGGGCTTGGCCCCTCACGAGGGTCTTGAGCTGTTGATATCGAAGTCGGGCCGTACCAGGCTGTCGATGGAGCCACGTGGTGGGCCGCAGGCAGGCAAGTATGGATACCCCCATATCTAGAACGCGGACAGATAGCATCCCCTACTAGCCATATACTCCGCTCCTCGGGAACTTACTAACATAGGTGACTTAAGGGCTACAGTTGGCAATTTATACTTATCACTACAAAAAAAAAGACACATCCGTGACATTTTGGGCCGAATGAATTTTTCTGTCATACTTCTAACACTTCTATGACGATAATTGTGACAAAATCCGGTATCATCATAGATCTGGTGGGCTCCTACTTCTATGACAAAAAATCATGACAAAAAATGGGCTTTTCATCTTGGGCGGGCCGGAGACGCAGCTGCATGACATTCTTTGGGTCGGTCATGACGGAAAAAACCGTGGTAGAAGTGAGGGCGAGGAAAATATCGGGGTGTTCCCGGTTATGGTGGGTGGTCGGGATCGAGCAATGCACAAAGGTTTGCGCGTTTCTCTCATACACGCACACACGTGGGTGTGAGGCGTTGGGCTCTAACGGAACCCGAGCAAGGCGTTTGCCTACTGAACCCGAGCGATCCGTCGATGCTATTAACTAAACCCGATCGAGCAATTCCTTCGCTACTGCTGCTAACTGAAGCCGATCGATGCTGGCTCTGGATGAACAGTGAGTGTTGCAGGGGGGATTGGATGAACAATTCCCCATGGGGGTGGATGAACAGGACCCTGTGGTGTTAGCTCTGGATGAACAGGACCCCGATCGATCGAGCCGGTTGGGGCTGGATGAATAGGACCCTGTGGAGGGTGGATGAACAGGATGACCCCATGGAGGGCTGGATGAATAGTAGATGGTGGAGGGGTGGATGAATAGTAGCCTGTGGAGGGGTGGTTGAACAAGAGCCCATGGAGAGGGCTGGTTGAACAGTAGCCAGTGGAGTAGCGCGCGGTGGAGGCTGGATGAACAGTCACAGGCGAAGGCTGCAGGAGGTCGACGGTGGATGAACAGTAGCCCGTGGAGGCTGAAGGAGGTCGACGGTGGAGATGAACAGTATCCCGTGGAGTCCCATTTTACGGTACGCCACACCCCTCCCGATGAACAGGACCCCCGTTTCGATCGTAGCGCTCCAACACAAGTTTGTTTCCTCCGTTTTGTGGTACGCCTCACCCCTCCTGATCAACATGACCCCATTTTCACCGTAGGAGGTCCAACAGAAGTCTGTTTCCTCTGTTTTGCGGTACCCTAGACCCCTTCCAATGAACAAGATCTCGTTTCGACCATGGCCGGTCGAACACAAGGCCGTTTCCTCCGTTGTACGGTACGCCAGGCCTCATTTCCATCGGTTGTTCCGTCCAAGCCGGTTGGCTCCCACGCATTCCGTTGCCTCCCGGTGAACACGACGCATTCCGTTGCCTCCCCATGAACACGACGACGACATTGTTTCTCCGTTCCGACCCAGCCATGTACACGAGCCCTGGCCGTACGTATGCACGAGTAGGCATTCGAGACCCCGCTCGTATGTACATACGTGGATGTATTTTCTTTCTTGCACACTGGCCACTATACGTATGTGTACATGCTACATGCGGGCCTCTACTACGACACGTGCGCGCCTCTACATCGACCAGTATGTACGTACACGTTTCACGACCAGAATGACAATGCTACGCACGCTTCGACCAGGTGGGTCCCGACTGTCATGCACTTCCTTGCGTGCGAAGATGTAGATGGTGGGTCCCAGTAGTGAGGGGGTGAATTGTTTTTTTGCCCGGACGCACTTCCTTGCGTTCGAAGATGTAGCTGGTGGGTCCCAGCAGTCAGGGGGGAAACATTTTTTTTCACGAAATACGGTGGCCCATCCGGTGGGTCCCTGCTGTCAGGTGGAGGAATAATTAATTTGGCGTAATAAGGAGGAACTTCCTTGCGGCCGCTATGGACCCAGCTGTCAGCCTCTCCACATACAGTACTCTTCCAATGGAAGTCAGTCGTTGACCACATTGACCATGCCGCATCGAGAGCACCACAGCGGTGGATGACGGCGAGGCCTAGGAAGGGGAAGACGCGGCAGTGGATGCCCACGCGGAGAGGAGTACGATGGTTCACTGGTTCGGCTGCGGTGTGAGGCCGCCATCCCTGCAGAATAACAGGGGGCATGGGTGAGTGGAGGGATGGCCTGGCCAACGACGGGAGTAGTATGGGGGCGGTGAGGCCTCCGCGGCAGCACAGCCAGCCACGGAGCACGCGGCACGACCGACGCTGGTTTGGGCGGCTTGAGCAAGAAGACCAGAGGTTGAAGAAGCACTACGGCCGTTGGATGGACATCGTATGGTCACTAGAGCTAGAATCGTTCAAATTGACTAAGTTGACAAAGCCCTCCATCCCCGTAAACTTAGTGGGCCCACAAGTCAGCCTCCCACTAAGGTGGGTCCTAGCTAGCAGGGGGACTATTCATTTTTTTGTGTGTAATAAGGGGGCACTTCCGGTGGGTCCGAGGTGACAGCGGGGGGAACATTTTTTCACGAAATAAGGTGGCCCGTACGATGGGTCCCAGCAGTCAGGGGGGAGGTTTTTTCGCGAAATATGGTGGCCCGTCCGATGAGTCCCTACTGTCAGGTGGAGGAATAATTATTTTGCATGTAATAAGGAGGCACTTCCTTGCGGCTGCCATGTACCCAGCTATTAGCCTCTCCACGTACAGTACTCTTCCGATGGAAGTCGGTCATTGACCACATTGACCACGCCGTGCCAAGAGCACAAGGGTTGTGGACGATGGTGAGGCCTAGGAAGAGGACGACACGGAGCCGGGGAAGAGGCGGCAATGGAAGCCTGCGCGGTAAGGAGTACGAGGGTTCACTGGTTCGGCTGCGGTGTGAGGCTGTCGTCGCCACAGAATAATAGGGATTGTGGGTGAGTAGAGGGATGCACTAGCCAGTGGTGGGAGTAGTAGGGGCGGTGAGGCCTGTGCGGCAGCACAACCAGCCATTGGAGGCGGGAGCAGGCGGTCCCACCAGCGCTGGATTTGGCGGCTGGAGCAAGAAGATCAGAGATTGAAGAAACACGACGGCCGTTCGATTGACATCCAATGATGAAGTCTGCTAGAATTGTTTGTTGACGTATATAATAACTAAAAAAATCTTGCATACGCGTCAACTTAATAGGCCCATAAGTCAGACCATTCCCTCTTTTTTTAATAATTTATATATAGGTCATTGCAACTTCTTATGCAATTTATTGCAGTTCGTTTGTTGGTTGTCCAGGGCCAATTTCGCATATTTCTGTGGGTTCCAAACTATTTTTAATACCGAAACATCGAGCCAAATTTAAAGTACTTTGAAGATATATTTAAATTAGGTTAATGCCCAGTGAAATAGGAATCTGAAATGTGAAAAAATTCAGAAATTATAAAGTAATTGCCAATTTGTCATCTGTTTTTATATTTACAACCCATTTCATATTACTTTCAAGATTTGCAGGCGTCTTGAAAGAGTTGCAGCCCATCAGGGCGTAGAAAAATAAGTAGGCCTGGATCAGGTATTCTTCAAAAAAAATAAACTGGGCTCATTTTCACAAAGAAAAAATAGCTGGGCTGGTCACATGGTGAACATAAAATATAAGCCTGGGCTAGACGGGCCACAGCCCAATTCAAACCCTGCTCCGTCTCAACAATAACAAAAAAAATACTGCTCGAGCAGCTACGTCCCAGGTGTCAGCCGATCTTGTGTTGTTCTCTTGTCTATTTACTATATATGCTTACAATGTCGTGGGTCCGAGATGTCAGGAAAACACTAGGAGGAAGCATTTTACTTTTCCATACATTGACATGGTCGGCCCCTACTATCATCCTCTCCACGTACTTCTGCCGATTCCTGTTGTTTGTTGACCTTGTTGACAACGCGCGTGGAGGACAATGGCGAGGACTCAGACGTCAGTGTTAACGATTTAGGAGATGGTGGGGCAGTGATGCATGCACTAAGGCGCAGCCAGCCGTGGGAGGCGGAAGCAGGCGGCCTCGCCGGCGCTGGTTTTGTTTTGGCGGCCGGAGGAAGACTGGACTGAAGAAACATGACAGACTGTAAAAGAAGCAGGAGTACTTAACAACCTTAACTGAAACCAGCAGGGGCACTTAACAACCATAGCTGAAAGCAGTATGAGTACTTATACAGGTTCAACCATAGAAAGCACGCCTCGAACAGTGCTACTTTGCCTACAGGTAACCAAGGGTGAGGCCGCCAAGCCCCAGGACAAGGCCCAGGCGCTACCCCGCGCATCCAAAACCTTCTAAAAGCGGCTTCATCTTGCAATGTGGTCAATAAACAGGATATTCGCTTTAGAGCCATGGAAAAGCAAGAACATAATCTTCTATCCTATTCTCCATGATGGACGGGCCTTCATTATTTGAGACCACCCATGAATAAGCATCTTTTCACCTCCAAGGGGAATGGAGTAGTTCGACATAAACATCATGTTGTGACCAAGCACAAGTCTGACCCGACCATGGTCATGCATCTGTATTTGAACAATAGAACTGGGCAATTTCTGTTTCAAGAAGATCACAACTGTAAAACTATGTATAAGCAATAGTTATGAACAACATATATAACAGAAAACAGCTCGTACCATAAGTTTCTTGACACAATTGGACCTGTTCAACGAGTGCAGTAGTGGAACACATATCCCACGTGGCCTTCCACCATTGAAACGCCCCACATGGACCTCAAGATGATCAATAAAGTGTAGGAACTTGTGGATGTCGTCCCAGTCAAGTTCAGTGCCATCAGTAACAGCCGAGTTATTACAAAATAACAAACCAGCAGACTGCTTAACTCTGAAAAAACCTACATGTGCCACCAATTATAAGAAAATATTAGTTAGAAGTAGCATCTTTGTGAGAGATTCATTGCTACTTCTAAAGTAAAATTGTGATTAGTTAGACAGAATAGGTGGATTAAGAAGTAATCAAGGCAACAAGCAAGAACCAGATACAAAACTAACATGGATGAACAATTGGAATGACGTCAGGGTGGAAGATCGCACTGAAGATGAGACCAGGTTCTGTTATTTCCATCAACATTCTTGTGCCAACTTTCAGTCCGTAACACTTGAGAAAGTTTATCCAAGTCCAGCCATAAAAAAGCAGCGATCTTCTTGGTTCATGAACCCAACTTGGAACTTATATCCATGGCTTATCTTCAGTGTGACCAATAAACTGGTGTATTCAGTTATGGCAAGGTTGAGCATCTTGACTACATGTGTTCTGGCAGAGCAAGTAATGCACTGCAGGAAAAATAATATGACAACACAATGTATTCCCTATCCAAATCTAGAAATAACTTCCCCCTTCATGTCAGTGTTGACCATCGTACTAGTAGTACCTTTTATCCAAATATAGCAATCCAAATTTCCAAATTAGTCGACAGCATGTTCAAAAAAACCCCACCCTTCCGGATAGGAAAGAGGATTCTAGGAACATACTGTGCACGTTTTAAAATCCTGTGTTAGGATGAGAAGGAACAAGTGTGGTGTCTCACCAAGGGCGCAGAAACCTGTAGGGTCCTCACACTTTGGGCACTGCAAATGAAGCACACTAGATTCAATAGGAAGAAAAATGCATCAACGGCGGCGGCTGCCATCCTAGGGTTACCCGCGACCAAGGGACTTGGATTTATCGGGGATGGATGAAGAATTCATGCCTGGTTCTCCATGAGAAAACCCTATGCAATCGCTGAGAGGGGGTTTTCTCTGAACAAGTAGACGAGGGAGAAGGGGATTCAGTTATTTAGACTGAAATATTGCCGCCTCGTCATCCAGCTTACTGCTAAAGCTGGAAAGGGGGCGGGGTTTGTGATTTGATAGCTCATTGGGCATTACTACGGTGCTACGACCGAGGTGTGTCTACCGTGCAGTTGTGCACTCTAATTTGTGCATATGGCACGTGGACCCCGTTACCGGGTGCCCCACATATCAGTGAAAGGAAGTAGAAAGACAGGAGTAACTAGTTACACATAAATGTATTTTTGACAGAGAGATACTCCCTCTGTAAAGAAATATACAAATATTCTGTATCAGAACTTTATACATAAGAAAAATCAAGGGGAATATATATATAACATATATAATTATAAAAAAAAGTTGTTTTTAACACAGTATAGACGAGTTGGTGATGATGGTGTGCCTGCCATCCTGCAATATAGGCCGTCCGATTTATATCTGATGGATAGGAAGGAAACTATGGCAATTTTGCAAAAAGGTACCCAAACACCTCTCCACATTTGCAAATAAGGCCTTCCCTCGTTCATCCTTTTCTCTCACAAGATAAAATACTCATACAAATGCATCTTGATGTTACGTGCAACGCACGAGCATTATGGGGGTTCAGCTGAGAATATAATACTCAGACAGGCTCACGGTTCTGGACTTTGGGCCGTAGGCCGACCCTGCATGTTTGGGGGCCCATGTGTTCTACCTCAGCACTTTTCATATTGCAAGAGATCGGTACGGTGCTGGTTTTAGATGTTGTCGCAAGGCGAATACACAAAATTGAATAAAGCACGGCAACTGTTGGAATGAAATCGAACGACAATTCCTAACCAGCAACGAGAGTTGCAATTCTATCAACGATATACCATGTGATAAATAATACTGTCGTACTACTTATGCACACAGGACACTTGTTTCACCATGCCAGATTATTACATCAAAATCTCTCGGAGGATAGATCAGTTCGGCAGTTGCATGCTGCTACTGAAGAATTTCAAAGTTGATTTGGACCAGCTCTCCTTGCCGAGAAAGTTTGATTTTGACATCATCCCCTACCACAAGATATCATTTAGATTTGAACCTTGACCATCCTTTAGCATCAATCATCATGCGACCATCCTTTGTACTTACAGTATATTGAGCAAGTTCATTCACACCAAGGCTGTGCATGGTAAGAGAAACTTGGCCGCGGTCGCCCGGGTTGTTGAACGACTTCCTTGTTGCTCTAGAATTCTCTGTTTGCAAACAAGAAGACATACCCAAACAGTTAGATCAACACAGTGAATCATGTGAAACAACATGGAAACAAAAAAGAATGAAGCACTTGGGCAGCCAATGCTTACCAAGAAGGTGGACATGTCGGTTTTTGTAAGGAGTTTGGTATATGAAGTGCGAACTGCAGCCCAGTCCGTTGCAGGTGCAACTGCTCTATCGGTTGCCGCTGCACGGGCCGGAGCAGATGCAAGTGCAAGTGTTGGTGAAGGTGCCGAAGCCACTGCTAATGCCAGAGATGGTGCTCCTTGTAGAACTGGTGCCGATGTCGGAGCAGGTGCTGGTGTTGATGCCCGATCCTCCAGTAGAACAGCCTGATCCGCTAATGCGGTCGGTGCCCAATCCTCAGCTGGATTAGACTGAGCTGCTGCCGCTGTCAGTGCTAGAGCTGTTGCCGATGCTTGATCTGCTGTTGAAGGTGGTACCGATGTGTGAGACAGCGGCGATCGTGTCTGGTCTGCTATGATCAGCTTTCTAACTTGACTAGGATCCGTGACCATGATCCAGTTTTTTTCTTCATTTCTTTTAAACGCGAGAAGGACTAATTGTGGCGTTTTTGTTAAACCAAACTACAGTTCATCATAGGGATTCAGCTTGTACTTAGACAACAGACTGATCCAATTTTTTCCAGTAATATAAGTGATGGACATTGCCTTTGTTACTGACACGACATAGAAGTGAAACCTGCAAAAATAGCCATCGTAGAGCAAACCAAACGGTTTATTCTGTGATGAATGTCACCTGGCAAAACATGTGTCGTAAAATTGCAGGAAAAGAAAGAAAACATGACATTAAATTAATAAGATTTAGACAGTAAATCAATAAGATTTACTTGATGTGACACGAGTGAATCCTTACCAGGAAATCACTATGTTGAAGTACTAAACAGAAGATTGATTGTCCAACTACGGGTGGCATGTAGGAGGCCCACCTACTCCCACAAGCAGGATAGTCCAAAGGTCGTGACAAATCAACCAAACATACATGGGACTAGAAACCCTGGTGGGTGCAATAAACCCTGCAATGCATACAAATATTGGAGTGTAACCATAAATGATAAACCGTCCTCACAAAAAATATGATCGGGATACTTCAATATATACAGACTGAATTGAGTGGACAAACATTAACATAGACCATTCTCAGGACTGACCACAAACCAAAAGCGGCAGTACTAATAAACAATACAGGGTTCACAAACACAAATCAAGTACTGAACAATAATACTTACTACAGACAAGCAAAGTTGCACCAATTAAACTCTGTAGGTGATTTCTTGCCACTGACCTACGGGATGAACCCCGCATAACTGACTAGGCCATGGTCTTCGTGAGAGATGTCTACATGCACCATCACCATCTCGTAAACCTTGGAGAACCTAACAGAGTGGTCTTTCCACTCATAAACATGATGATGAAGACAGGCCGCATCAGATTTGTTGGGAAGCTTTACAAGAACCACACCCTTCGTAATCGAAGGCACAACCAGGAAATTGTTGTGGTCAAGTACAGCCTCGAGAACACGCCTGACAACAATGCTATAGGAAAACACTAGTTCATGACACGTGGCGACAAGGACACAGCAGCTGGATAGTTTAGCAGTAAAACTCATCCTTAGGTCTTCCAGTTCACATGGCATGACTTTGAGAACTTCATATCCATCGCGGACCTGGTTCTATTCAAACAAAAACCATATTTTATTACTACCTTTGTTCAGAAATATAAGATGATTTTCGATATTATACTCCATATATGACTACATATACGCACAAAAATGAGTGAAAAAAGACACTAGAACATGTCTTCAAAGGCATGAGAGCAGAGGGATTACTTGCAATATCCATAACACAAGTTACTGAGGCAAATAGACCCTCTTCAAAGGTAGCATTGATGTTCATAAAGTACTCCCTCCGTCCCAAAATTCTTGTCTTAGATTTGTCTAGATACGGATGTATCAAGTTACATTTTAGTATTAGATACATCCGTATCTAGACAAATCTAAGACAAGAAATTTGGGACAAAGGGAGTAGTTGAAATTAATCTATAAGAAATCAGTGTCAACCTCTCGCGTGTTTTGGTCAAAAGAGGAATTTAGAAACATCATTTGGCACACAAAAATCACATGCAAGATCAACCAGAAAGTTGTACTACTAGTACTAGTACTGCTTGTTAGATGAAAAAACATGATCAAGATCGAGAAAAAGATCGTCAAGAAGAGATATTACCTGGACTTGCTTAATGAGGGATCCCAGAGAGGGGAGCTTGGACAGGGCGATGGCTTTGAGCTTGTCTGATGTAGTCTCAGCGGGGTGCTTGCACTTCTTCGTACCATGAGCCTCGACGGTTTTGGCCAGAGCCATAGACATCATGTCGGCCGGTGCTCCAGCGTCCATCCAAGAGAGGAACCTGAGAGAGAAGAGTGAAATGAGGAACAATATGATGGAGAAGCGAAGCTAGTGGGGGTTTTCTTCAAGAGAGGAAGCTAAGAGAGAAGAGTGAAATGATGGTAGCTTCGTCCGTCCAACTTACTGCTGGAAAGGAGGGGGTTTTGTGATTTGACAGCTCATTGGGCATTACTGTGGCGCTTCGATTGGGGTAGTCTATCGTCACTCTACTACAGAGTAATTTAGTGCACGGCTGGTGGACCCCGATGCTGGCTGTCCCACACGTCGGTGAAAGTGAGTAATTTAGTGCATGGCTAGAGGAGGATCCGCACGGTAGAGCGTGTCCACTGTTTTTCTGAAGAAAAAATGATTATAGCAAGCGTTCCACTCTTACAATGGAGGAGTGCGAAACACAGCAGGCACTCAAACATACACAGTGCTCCTACTACTAGGCATGTGCAGTGGTTCATACGTCAATACTACATAATCTTGTTGCTAGTGTAGTAAGATATGACGATAACAAATGATGTTGTGCGCATGTCAACTATATGAACAGTAATGTAGTAACATAGTACCGCTTTTTCGACTGTCCGGTCGAGAATGAACGGTGAGATCAATGTTAACAGAACTAGGCCTATAGCGCACGGAGAATACGATGCTACAGAACTCCACGAAATGTGAACCATATGAAGCACGAATAGTGTTAGTTAGGGTGTCTGAAGGGTGCACGGGATGGGAACAAAAGTTCCCTTCTCGACCCACTTTTGGGTGTTTGGCAGAGTGCATGAGTCCATACTAGTAGGTTAACACAAATACACGAAGAGGAAACAACTATATTGAGATGAGAATGCAACCAAACACACCCACATGCTTTGTGCTACAGTGACTGATCTGCACCGTCTGAGTTTGATCCAATGGTCATGTTGCACCGAGTCATGGACATGACCATGCAGAGGGCGCCTAAACACCACAGAAGTCCCTCTACTTCTCGAGGAGCACGACATTGGTGGTGCAGGGTGCAACCGCCCGCAGAGCCCACTCCCGGTCGACGAGGGCCAGCTCGTCAAAGACGGCGTCCAATGGCATGAATGGATTCCAGTGACGGAGCCCTGAAAGGATTCGCCGGGCAACGGCGACGGCAGGCTGCAACCCCTCCTTGTCCAGCTCTGCCCCCACCATCGCGCGAAGATGGCTTAGCTCCTCGTAGATATAGGTGAAGAAGGAGACCAGGTCAGGAAGCCGTAGCTCATTGAAATCGACCGGGTGGTCGAACGGGTTTAGCCCGATGGCCGGCATGGTGCGCTGGCATGACGGTAGGCATCGTGGAGCCGCAACATGTGCGTGGCAACTTGGTTCACCAAGTGGCTGAGGCGATCCTGGACCTCGTCACGATCGGCCCGCTCGCGCTCCAGCCGGCTCCCCTAACGGCCTATTGTATCTCCTGCTTTCTGCAGCAACGCCACCGATGCCTCGAGCATCTTTGTGGTGGACGCCTGCCGCTTTTGAAGCTCCGTGAACTCCTGCACAAAACGGAGGAGCATGGCACTCCTCTCCTCCTTGAGCTCACGGAGCTCCACGTCCTTGGCCCTGAGCTCCGCATCCTTGGCCTGGAGCTCCTATGTCAGGCGCCTTACCTCGGACTCCGTGATCTGCTGCGCCGCCATGGCACCAGGTAGAAGCAATTGGGAGAGGAAGCAAAGGGGGCGAAACGGCTGAAAGGCAAGGCAATCTATGGGAAGGCGGAGGGAGCTAGCTGAGGAGCGGGAAATCTTTTGGTTTTCACCATGGTAAAACACCAGTCGATGACTTCTCACATCAGGGAGTAGTGGGTTTTACAGGCGGAGTCATCGTGACTAATTGCTGCCGCGCCTACTCCCGTCAATCAAAAAATTAAAAATCATGTCGTGCCTGCTCCCGTTAATCAAAAAATTAAAAATCCTGCCACACCCAAACACCAGAGCAACGCGACTATGGATATTTAAATTTACCTGCCGGCAAGTAGATAAAAAAAGGGGTGAAAAAACAAATGTGGCGGTGGCCTAGCTAATCGGTTGAACTAGCCCAACTAGCTAGCCATCGTGCTTCACTAATGTACTCGGCGGGAAACATGGTTTTTTGTGATTTGACGACTCATTTACTTGCTTTGGCACTACGACCGAGGAGGACCCAGAAAACGCGCGGTAGGGCGTCCCACGTCAGGAAGAATATATGCGTGCACCACCCAGGAGGACCCCGAAACCGTGCGGAAGGGTGTGCCACGTCTCGGCACGGAGGAAAAATGTGCGTGTGAAAATATGCTGTATCAGACGTAGTACCTATGGTTCGACCTCGGGACCTAGCCAGTCAGTCGAAAACACCCCACTAGCCACACAACTTCATCATGCTAACGTGGCACAGAGGATAGGTGTGGTTAGCTCCGTCTCGACCAGCCACAACGTCTCTTGTTCTAGGCGATTCTTCTATTTCCCAAGCTTTTTTTACTTGTAATAACACCACGGCAAGCTAGCACCGCTCTTCGGGTGTGCCCGTGCAAAGGTTAGACGATGGAGAGAAGAGAGAGATCGCAGACCTGTGACCTACCAGTAGGTGAGTCAACCGTCATGCACGTGTTGACGAGGCACTCCCTCTACTCTACTCAACATAATACTGTATAAAATCAAGTTATGGGACAAAGCCAACAACCGTTGTTGTTTCAGGCTATCGACTTATGCTTTGTAGTCTTGCTAGTTCGAATCTCATCTTTCAGATTTGTTAGTTTTAGGTCCAAATTTGATTAATGACAAGTGGGACTCCTGTGTGTTGTTCCGATATTTCAGTGTAGGATTGTTTTTTTGAACAAACACTTTGCACGGTTAGACAAGTAACGGCACAAGTTACACGTATTTTGCAAGTTTATGAACAAAAATGATAGTGGCATAGAATATCATATCCACCCTGCAGCTTAGATGCTATGGTGATACGAGTTTTTACACCGTCTGAAGTGAGATCCAATGGCTTGGGAGTAGTCTTTGTAATTATGCGCAATTTCCAAACTCTCCAAAGGTTTTTTTGCAAATAAAACATTCATGCCTCGTGTGTTCCGCTGCATCTTGGATCCAACGGCTCCCCGTTGCTCATATTAGGTGCTCCCCGTAGCTTAATTGCCCGCTACAGTGCTATGAACATCTAGGTCGTATGATCAGTGATCAGATGGCACATGCGTAGTACTTGTATTTTCTGCGCAATTCCCAAACTCTCTCAGTCGTGTATTGCAAAAACATTCAAACCTCCTACTGTGGGCCATTAGATCTCCATGAACTCGTATCACCATAGAATCTACCGTGTGGGAGCACCTCGTATTCTCCCGTGCGAGAAAACATAAGGTGCTCTCGCAGCTTGGATGCTATGGTGATACGAGCTTTGAGGTCGTTTGATCTGAGATCCAATGGGATCTGAGCAGTCTTTGTGCTTGTAAGCAGTGGCCGAACTCTTTGGGGGCTTTTCTGCAAAAAACTATTCGAACCACCGAGGAGGTGTTGGGTCACAAATCCAACGGCTCCGAAGAGCTTGTATCACCAAAGCATCTAAGGTGTGGTAGCACATGATATTCTTACATACAAGAGAATATGATGTCCTCCTTCATCTTAGATGCTACGGTGATACGAGCTTCGAGGTTGTTGGATATGGGATCCAAGGGCATCTGAGTAGTTTTGTACAAATTGTATGCAATTCTCAAACTCATCAAGGTTTCTTGTAAAAATATTAAGACATCATGTGAGCTTCTATATCTCACATCTACAAGCTCCAAGTAACTCGTATCGGCATATAGCATCTAAGGTATGGGGGCACATGATCTTCTCCCAGGGAGGAGGGGTGGGGGTGCACAGCCAATCGGTGGTTGGGAGGGTGGGGACAAATATAATCTAAACAACCCTAAACAGAGCTTCACAATTTTATCTAAGGTCGTGGGGTTGACCCCCGACAATCATAGCTCCGCCTAAACACAACATTTGCATGTACTGTAGTACTAGACTTAATCTTCATGTTTCAATTTCATGTTCATTTTCAATATTGAATTGAGGACCATGCATGTCTTACATTTTACTCCCTTCATTCCTAAATATTAGTCTTTTTAGAGATTTCAAATGGCCTAGCACATACGAATGTATATAGACATATTTTAGAGTGTAGATTCACTCATTTTGCTCCGTATGTAGTCACTTGTTGAAATCTCTAAAAGACTAATATTGAGGAACAGAAGGAGTACTTTTTAATTCGTGTCATACATGCATGGTTTGGAAAAATAGATGCACTATACTTATTGGATTGTTGTTGTGTTCATGTCTCTCTCTCTCTCTATGTGTGTGTGTGTGTGTGGTCATATGCTTGATACATACAAAGTTTTCTCACCTCCATATTATTCATCTTTTAAATTTGAATTTGCATTGAAAAACTTACTAGGGATACCATGAAATGTGAAATCCACGTTGAGATCACTATATCACAAACTCACTCTAATTCAGCAACTCGTCTTAAATCAATTACCACATTGAGATTAGTATTTGCAAGGAAAATACGGGCATTGTAATACACATAGATTCGTTCGGCAATTTAAAAGGTTCGTTTCGTATTCTCGAATGGTAGGACCTAACGGCGTACCAGCCGGACCTTGGCTCGTGTTGATCCTAAAAAAAGAAAAAAGAAACAAAAAAACGGGCTCGTGTCCTTCTGGTGGCGTGCGCGGTACACACATTAGGCAACCCCAACTAGTCGAGCCTTAGCGTTTCGAGTCGAAATATCTAGCGGCCAGAATTCTAGCCCTAGGAAATTCCCCTCATGTTCCCAGTCCATAATGACTGCTACCGATGAACAACGGAGGGATGCTTTAGTAACTAGACAACGTTACCTACCGTGCCGAGCACGGTACAATTCCCTCGGTCGTTGCTCGCCAAGGTCACCCGTCAACTGCATTGCCTAGCACTACTACTACACCAGGATGAACACAGATTTGATCCCGTTTGTTCGTGCCTAGTACTTGAGTTAATATATCAGGCAATGCACTGGTACGAAGGGTTATCCTTTTACTATGCATATATAACTTGTCTAAAGTGTAACTAAGCAAAATGTTTGACCAAATCCTTTCTTAAGAAATACAACAGGACAGATGTATGGCTTGAAAATTTATTGCATGATGCAGGTTATGATATTGTTTCGAGTCCTGGATCTTAAATTTCAGAAAATCCAAAAGTGACCATAAATTCTTGAAACTAAGCATGGTCACGTGATATGGCACAAATATTACTTTGTAAATTTTTTCTTCAATTTGAGACAAGCTGCTTATGACAAGTTGCACAAATGAAGAGCCAGGGTATTTTGGAACAAAGACCTGTCACGTTAAGGCGAACGCTTTCACTATTGAAACCACGGGCATTTACGTGCCGTTACGAGTCCCGCTTCTCATCGGCAGGTGCCATCCGAGCAAGCGTGTGAGTCAACAGGAGGCGTGCGAGCAGACCGCTACGCCGGGTGACAGGGAGGCATGTGAGCAAACCGCTGTGCAGGCTCACCGGGAGGTGAGTTGTTTGACCAGGCTCCGCCGCCCACCTTCGTCCCAACTACTCCCACTTTTAATGTCGCCGGCGCCGCAGTTTGAAAT
Organism: Triticum dicoccoides; assembly: GCF_002162155.2. Lineage (NCBI taxonomy): Eukaryota > Viridiplantae > Streptophyta > Magnoliopsida > Poales > Poaceae > Triticum > Triticum dicoccoides. The sequence goes on from NC_041383.1 coordinate 208,750,525, forward strand.
CAACCCCGCACTACCCGGTATCGCTACAATCTTCTCTCTTCCTCTCCGATTCTCCTGTCTTCTATCTCCAACCAGCCTGACCTAAACGTACGCCATGCCGCATCACAATGGCTGCCCTTAGTGTTCCAGTTTCCTGAGGAAGACACCCAGCCGGAGTCTCAAGAACATAAGGCGCTTTGGGACGAGCTTGAACTGGCCTTGCGGGAAGACACCGCGCCTGTCCCCGCTTCGGTTCCGGCTCCCGTCGCCCCGACTGCTCCAGTGCCCATCCCCGTGGCATTGATGGGATGGGAGCCGCACATTGTCGCCGAGCTTGATGCCACGGGGTTCCATGAGGTCCCCGCTGACTTTCACGCGCTCGTGCACCTGCCAGCGCATGCGCCTGCGCGTGCATTGACGCACACGCCCGTGCCAGTGTCCTTGCACCTGCCAGCGCATGCGCATGTGCATGCACTGACATGTGCGCCCGTGCCGGTGCCCGTGCACACAAATGTCTCCACCGCGCCGTTGACATCACCTGTCCTCGCGTGGGTGCCAGTGCTCCCCTCAGCGACATGGATGGCCGCTGTCGACCGCTTTCTTTCACCAACGCCAGTCGCCTCCTCCCGCTAGTTGACTCGCTCTGAAGTCCAGAACATTTTGGCCTTCCATGAAGCTAGGCCAACGTCCAAGAGTACGCCAACAACGGCGCAAGATGCCGCCGTCACCATTGGTCAGTGGCCCGACGGCACACAGAGGACGGCAGAGGAGCCGCTTCCCACCGCAAGACGCCCCTGCCGCCGCCGTGTAATCTAAATTTGCCATGAAAAACTTTCGGATTGCCATGCTTAAAATCCGAACATTTATCATTTCCGCTTATTTTAGATCGATCGTCGTATAATTTAAAGTTGGAGTCAAGCTGAACGAAATCTATGGTTTGATCGATTGAGTGTTCTGCTAGAGCCGTATCAAATTAAATATAAAACATCATCAAGCCAAATGTATTCCTTGTCATCCAACGACCTAGACTGCTTCAATGTCAGGCGCTCAACACGTTTAGTGTGCAGCTAATTTCATACCAAAAATAGTGCTAATCACATAATAAAACGCAAATAATATCCTACTTAATATCCGCATGCACTTAATATACTTCCAAATTAACGTGCATTGCACGTACACACTGACTAGTGCTACTAGTACGTGAACGTGTCCATATATGGTCAACGGCGACATCACCCACGAGTTCTTCGAGTTTGCCTGCGCGTCTAAACGCAGAAGGGGAGGAGGGAGAGAGAGCACACATGGAACCCACCAGTAAGTGAAGGCGAATAGTACGTGCTAACGAGCCGGTCCCACTAATATACTAAAAATAATATTACATGTTATCCATTAAATAGGTTGTGGTAATATAAAAACATTATGTGAACAAAGGGGGTACAACAAACATTGCTGTTCTACGTATGTTGCCTATTGACGTGCGGCTTGAAGGCCCTGGTCACATGTTCGATCCTCATCCTTTATTTTCTTATTTGTATATGGGTCCAAATTTGTTTCATGACATGTGGGCCCCTTGGTGTGTAGTTTGTAGCACTTTAATTTGTGGGTCGAAATTTGTTCCATTCCAAATGGACTATCGGTCTGTAGTTTTGTAGCTTATTTATAATAATTAAAGAGAACAACAGAGTCTTTTGCAAAAATACCATGGTGCGGCATTGAAGGCGAGAAAGGACGTGCGAGAGAGCGATGACCGAGCCAGAGGGAAATCAACTAGGGGAGTTGCGGGGGTTGCAACAGTGTTTGGAGTAGTTGTGGGCCAAATGCTATGAAAATATAATCTAAACCGACTGGAATAAGTGCCTACACAAATTAATCCAAGGTTGGAGTGCCCCTGGCAATGTAAATAGCTCCGGCTTTGCGAGGTATGGAGAGGTAGCTTCAATGCGCGGAAGATACGGTGTGAGAAAGCGAGGTCAGTCGAGAGACATATAGATAGAGAGACAAAGTGAGTGTGGTCCGACATTCATTGAACATATATATATATATTTGCTCTAGAGAGATATTGTCCGATTGAGCTTTTGGCAAGGGTGAGGGCTATAAGATAGAGCTTGAGATATGATCCAATCACAGACGTGTAGATATATTTTGTGTGTGGGAGGAAGCAAGGACAATCGATCACATAGATGCGTCGTGCGATCGAAAGAGTGAGACATGTTGGAGAGAGTGACCTAGATAGACAATGTGCGTGAGAGAGTATACAATGTGAATAGGTCGAATTGGGCTCAAACATGGTGATATATCATTTTTGTCCAAGAAAGAGCGAGGTCAATCGAGACATACAAAGAGAGAGAGAGATAGGGAGAGAGAGAGAGAGAGAGAGACTGAGCGAGCGTGGCCCGCCATGAGGTCGAAAGAGTGGGGGCGGCTTGGATGGACTGACCTAGATAGTCAATCTATGTGAGAGAGTATAGAGTGTGTCGATCGAGGCCCGAACAGGGAGATATATCATTTGTGTGTGAAAGAAAACGAGGTTAAACGAGCCTCAGATAAAGAGAGCAAGATTTAGCGAGTGTGGCATGCCGTGCGGAAGAAAGAGTGAGACAGTCTCGAGGGAGTGACCTAGATAGACAATGTGTGTGCGTGCGAACAAGAGGTTTGGGGGGCTAGATAGGAAATGCATGTATGTAGCGCGAGAGGGTGAGATGGAGAGGGAGAGAGAGAGAGAGAGCTCGGCATGGGGTGCAATGGAGGGTGTGTGAGGTAAATACCTTTGGTAACAAACT
>NC_041383.1:208753610-208812315 GCF_002162155.2 Triticum dicoccoides
GGGGCTAAAAACAACATGTGAATGTAGATAGTAAAAGACTTAATATCGATGTTTCAATTTTGTGTACATTGTAAGATTTGAACTGAGGACCATGCATATGGGTAATTATTTTGAATTCGTGCCATACTAGGTTTTGAAAAGTTGACATTGACTCGATTTGTTGTGCTATTTTGTAGGTCATATATTTCAATCCATCCAAAAGTTTTCTCACTACCATGGTGTTCATCATATACATATGAATTCGTATTAAAAAAGTACCGTGGATACAGTGAAATGCGAAATCCACGTTAGAATTGGAGATTGCTACATGACACACACTCCAATTCAAATAACTAATTATGTGACACACACACTCCAATCCACGTTAGCATGGATACTGGAGTGTCGTCTCGGTCATGTCTGTGTGTCTCCCGAACCCGTAGGGTCTACACACTTAAGGTTCGGTGACGCTAGGGTTGTAGAGATATTAGTATGCAGTAACCCGAAAGTTGTTCAGAGTCCCGGATGAGAGCCCGGACGTCACGAGGAGTTCCGGAATGGTCCGGAGGTGAAGAATTATATATAGGAAGTCCAGTTTCGGCCATCGGGAAAGTTTCGGGGGTCGCCAGTATTGTACCGGGACCACCGGAAGGGTCCCGGGGGTCCACCGGGTGGGGCCACCTATCCCGGAGGGCCCCATGGGCTGAAGTGGGGAGGGAACCCACACCTGGTGGGCTGGTGCGCCCCCCTTGGCCACCCCTGCGCCTAGGGTTGGAAACCCTAGGGGTGGGGGCGCCTCCACTTGGCTTGGGGGGCAAGCCACCCCCTTGGCCGCCGCCCCCCTTGGAGATTGGATCTCCTAGGGCCGCCCCCCTAGGGGCTCTATATAAAGAGGGGGGGAGGGAGGGCTTTTCACCCATGCTCCTGGCGCCTCCCTCTCCCTCTGCAACACCTCTCCCTCTCGTAGAGCTTGGAGAAGCCCTGCCAAGATCACTGCTGCATCCACCACCACGCCGTCATGCTGCTGGATCTCCATCAACCTCTCCTTCCCCCTTGCTAGATCAAGAAGGAGGAGACATCTTCCCAACCTGTGTGTTGAACGCGGAGGTGCTGTCCGATCAGCACTAGGATCATCGGTGATTTGGATCACGACGAGTACGACTCCCTCAACCCCGTTCTCTTGAACGCTTCCGCTCACGATCTACAAGGGTATGTAGATGCACTCCTCTCTCTCTCGTTGCTATATGAACTCCATAGATTGATCTTGGTGAAGGGTAGAAATTTTTTATTTTCTGCAATGTTCCCCAACATTTTGTGCGTGGGAGGAAGCAAGGTCAATCGATCATATAGGGTCGTCGTGCGATAGAAAGAGTGAGACGGGTTGGAGAGATACCTAGATAGACAATGTGCGTGAGAGAGTATACAATGTGAATAGGTTGAATTGGGCTCAAACATGGTGATATATCGTTTTTGGCCGAGAAACAGCAAGGTCAATCGAGACATACAAAGAGAGAGAGAGAGAGAGAGAGAGATTGAGTGAGCGTGGCCCTCCATGAGGTCGAAAGAGTGGGGATGGCTTGGATGGACTGACCTAGATAGACAATCTGCGTGAGAGAGTATAGAGTGTGTCGATCGAGGCCCGAACAGGGAGATATATCATTTGTGTGTGAAAGAAAATGAGGCTAAATGAGACTCATATTAAGAGAGAGAGATTGAGCGAGTGTGGCCCGCCATGCGGAAGAAAGAGTGAGACAGTCTCGAGCAAGTGACCTAGATAGACAACGTGCATGCGTGCACACGAGAGGTTGGGGGGCTAGATAGGTAATGCATGTAGTTAGCGCGAGAGGGTGATAGGGAGAGGTAGAGAGAGAGAGAGAGAGAGCTCGAGAGCTCGGCATGGGGTGCAATGGCAGGTGTGTGAGGTAAATACATTTGGTAACAGAGTGGAAAAGGGGGTTGTGTAGTTGAGAGACTTAGAGATCGAAACATGGAGAGAAAGAATGAACGTGTGTTGGAAACCGATAGCTTCCTAAGGTGGTTAGGAGAGGAAGATTGACCGATATAGGAAGTATGTAGAGTGTGTGCGAGGGGGAGGGGCTAAAAACAACATTTGAATGTACATAGTACAAGACTTAATATCAAGATTTGAACTAAGGACCATGCATACGGGTTATTATTTCGAATTCGTGCCATACTAAGATTCAAAAAGTTGACATTGACTCAATTTGTTGTGCTATTTTGTAGGTCATATGTTTGAATTCGTCCAAAAGTTTTCTCACTACCATGGTGTTCATCATATACATATGAATTTGTATTAAAAAAAGTAGCATGGATATAGTGAAATGCGAAATCCACGTTAGAATTGGATATCGCTACGTGACACACACTCTAATTCAAAAAACTAATTATGTGACACACACTCTAATCCACGTTAGCATGGATACCGTGGATATTGTTTCGATTTTTTTTCAAATAACTCCTCATTAATTAATTTATAGTACTCCCTCTGTTCACTTTTATAAGACCTTGAAGAAATTTCAGACAATGTGCAAAACAGTTCATTTTAAGTTGTCTGAAATGACTTACAAAAGTGAACGGAGCGAGTATCTCATTTCGAATGACTAATTATTGCAAGGAAAACACGGGCATGGTAATATATATAGATTCGTTTGCAAATGAAAGAAGATTCGTTTGCATTCTCAAATGTAGGCGCACCAGGCAGATCAGGGTCGTGTCGTGGTGGTCGCGCATGTCGGATGGACGCGTAGCACCCAGCCACCCACCCCCTCCCTCCGTTCCCCTCCCCCCCCCCAAAAAAAAGGACGACGACAAAATATGTTTATGCTTCCACGTTTCGGATTGAAATATCTGGCGGCCTCAATTCCAGCCCTGCAAAATCTCCCTTCTCCACTGTCCCCTTCCGCGCCCAGATTGCTCAAATCCCTAATTCAACGCCAACCCAAGCAAAGTTTGAATCGCTCCTCGTATCGTCTCTTTCCCCACCTCTGTTCTGGACGACGATGATGAAGACAACGGTCGCGCTTCCCCACCGCACTGGAGCTACCTCATCTACGCCCTCGTCCACCACACCGGGTGGTCCACCGACAACATCGACCTCCGCAACCAACGTGCCTCACAGACACCGACTTGCACCGCATCAGGTGTGCTTCACCGACACCGTCTCCCAGCTCATCGGGGCTACTTCACCGACCACATCGTCGCACCTCTACCCCCCGAGGCCGTTGGGGCTTCACCAACGGTCTCGTCCATTGCATCGTAGCGCTCCGCTGCCACTCAAGATTTGTATCCGTGCGCGGCCAGCCAACACCAGTGCATCACCCTCAATGGCTCTGAAGTGACCCACACTCTAGCTAGGCGAGCATGCCCAAAAACCGGCCCGAACTAGGTATCCACATATCACTCCCTTGTGCACTATTTCGATGATGTTTGGATATCCTTTCACTGCTCTCTTAGCTTACACGCCTATGCAACTCTGACTTTAACTCTTATTTCTTCTGGAGATATCATCTGAAACAAGCAAATCCATTTTTTAGCGAAGCATGATGGCGCTATGGGATCTGGTACACATCCTACACACCCGTATAACCTTGTAAGTATCTGTCATCCGGTACAACAGCAAGGTCGATTCCTCTTATTTGATCAACCATTCACCGTGTTAAAAATGCAGAGGGGGATACAAGGAGCACAAGGCCTGCACATCCAAGCAAGTGGTAACATGGACTTGTACATGGAACATCCCAAGCGCAAGCAGAGCTGTAGTGAGCCTGTACAATGAGCTACCATAAGTCCCTGCATTTCATTTAATTCATACTGGCATTCGTGTATGATTTGTGTGCAGTGGCGGATCCATGAATTCAAGTTACCAGGGGCGAACATTTAACTTAAAAAATAGGAAGGCACTTGCACTCCGGAAATCAACATAACTTCAGAAATGTGAAGCTGCATGCACTTTGAAAACTAGCTAATGATCCAAAGTAGTTCCGATTATAAACACTAAATTATGCAAGCACCAAAAAACACAAAATGCAACATGGTGTACAAGGACTACAGACATGGTCTGTACCTGCTTGAATTGTTTGTTCTCTGGCTGAAAATATCAAAGTGTAATTGCACCTATAACCAGCGCGCAAACTGCCTATCAATATATCTATCCTGCCCAAGTATGCCAATAGTTTCAAACAACAGATTAGAAAAGTATTTATGCTATGTTGTCATGATACGGGGACTTTCCGGTAGATGGCCTCGACGTTTCCTCAACCCATGAAAATGCACTATAATTGCTTGTCATCAATGCCTGCAAATCTCTATGTCTCTCTCAACATAGTATATCATCGTTAGACACTAAATCCTTCAATGGGAGCTTGCAAAATGCTTGCTTTATATCCCTCATTAGACACTATATGTTCATCACCAGGAGCATGTAAAATGTTTTCATCAAATCCTTCATTAGTAGTCTGTTCATTAGACACTTTAGGCTTAAGAACGACATGAGCTTGTATGTTTGCACTGGAAACTTGATTAGATACATCAGATTCAGTTAGTTCAGTATTGATTGGGGGAGTTATAAAATAAGTAGAAATTGGTTTCATTTTCTCATAGATTCCCTACATACAAGCAGTTTTACAACACCATCAGGTTTAACTATTGGCCAGAAATTGAGGAGTTGAATTAGATATAATCAGGGATGTGATGTACCTGCTTGTTGCGCATGCTACTCTTGCAAGCTATGACTGTCCGTTTGCGCAAGCTCGATGCCATGCCTATGCTGCCGTCACTGCCTCCCATGCAGGCTACACCCAGGGTTGGATCTTCATCTTCTCGTCCTTCCATTCACTTGAAGCCCGGTGATCGCCCTCAAACGAGTGCGCGAGGAAGTGTTGTGTCGGTCTGTCCAGCGGCGGCTAGGTTAGGAGCGAACTAGACTGGAGGCTGGAGTGAAGGAATTGGGATTTTTCGTGCTGTCGATCAATATGGGAGGCGCTCATTTGGGTCGCAAGCCTGCTATAGGGCCTGCCTTGCACTTATGTTATTGGCCCATCCAAATTGAAACATTTTTCTTCATTTTTTACATTGCCTGCTCGTGCGTTGGGACGAACAAAACTAGCCTGGGCCAACCTGGACGACTCAAACTAGGTGCACACTTTGTAGCCACCCAAGGGGGCCACCCATACCAGCCCCTATGGTGGCGTCGCCTCTTTTTGCGTGTATGATTGGGGTAGTGAAAAATATTCCAGTGGCGCTTTTGATTTACCCACAGAATGGTTGAATTGCTTGTTTCTATGAACTGATTTCGCCAATAATGTGAAGGATGCCAGTCTTTTCATCCTATTGTAGATTGCTTAGATCTCGATATGCCAAATGTAATTGCATGAAATATACAGTAAAAGCCAGTGTGATGTGTGTGGCTACAACTAGTCTGACTACACGTCATCATATAACATATCAAGGATGCACCATCTTACCAGATTAACCATTTGACTTACCAATGCAGTGTGGGAAGAAAGAAGTATTGGGACTGCATATCCAAGCAATTGATGCCATGGACTCCTTCGTACAACCTTGTAAGCGAAAAAGAAGTTGCAGTGTACCTGTACAAAGAACTAGCGTAAGTTCAGTTACCTGCTTCTCAGAATTTTAGTTAGCCACTTATTGCAAAATTGTTCAATTATGTTGCTTGGCTTAATTTAGTTTGCTATTGATTACATAAAGCCACAGTCTGTTAATCCTATTATAGACTACGCCTATCTATGTGTTTGATACTTACTGTTAAGAATTACCTGTTTGCCTGAACTTAAATAACTACTTGTTAGTTTAACTGCTTTGCTGCTGCAACAACGGGTTACAATGATGTTAATAACTACTTTACAGCATCCAATCGAAACTCTTTAATTCCTTGTTTGTTTAACTGGTTTGCTGTTATAACTCCCAGTTGAGATGTTTTGCTAACTTCAACTTTTATGAATCCAATCAAAACTTTAATGGCAAAACAGGTTAGCCCAAGATCAAAGAGCGAGGTCCCCATGGACGTTGTATCATCCCACAACAGTGGTACCGGCCCAATCATGCATTATGAATTGCCAACTGCTGATGCTCTAGAGGCTAAACTAGTGGTAGAAAGAGGTTCTGCTTCTACACTTAGAGATGAAGTTGACATGTTGAGGAAGCAAACAACACAATCACAAGCAGTACTCAAGACAACTATTAAATATTTAGTGGATTTCAAAACAAAGCAAGTTGAGACTGACCACATTGTTAAGGTCCTGAAGGAAAAAAGGAAATTAAATTCCCACTTGGTAAATCATAGGTGAAATGTTCTTTCCATCGTTGAGTAACCTTTGTGTTGTTTGTTCATGTAATCAATCAAACCATTTGTTTTAGAGATCATGTAATAATTCTTTTTTGTTTTTTGTTTTTTGGTTTGTAATTTTATTTGAGCACAAGGGTGTATTAATTGATAAGACTCAGAGACATTTCATTTTCATTGCTGTGCCATACCTACAAATATGCCAATCGGGCTGAATGTGCATTCAGCAATAATAGTAGTATAGATGGACCATAAGTGGCACGCATCGGAAAGGGCAAAGATGTTGTAGTAGCTTGGCTAAAAAAAGGATGATGTTGTAGCAAAAAAAAGTACAGTGACTGGCTTATGTATGTTAGTTGATATTATTGATCCATATACTCTATAAGTGTTTATATGTCTGTTAGTTCTGTACATTCTTGGCTGATTGACTCGGTATTTGAATCTTGATACATCGCTTATGTACATATCTAAATGGGAGTACACATTATGCTGCGTGTGACATTTGAGTTGGACATGAAGTGTTCCAAATATTCGAATTCACCTTAAACTGGATTCTAGCTTCTGAATTTGAGTATCGGCATTTGTAAACCATATTCATATATGACAGTGGAATACATCTTTGTCGTCCTTTTGAAGATATGTAAAAATACATAGAATGATTTATAAAGATTCGTATAGGAATACAAAATGGATTCTAATTTAGTTGCCAGGGTAAACGTGGATGCTTATTTTCCCAAAATTCGAAAGAAGTGGCAAAATGTCCACTCCACATTGGCTGCCCGAAGCCAAGTGTTTGAGAGATGGAAATTACTGTCTACCCATTACACGGACAGTCCATCGGCCCGATTTCCACTGCTCTAAATAGGGGTAGGTTAGTAACTTCAATGAGACGAGACACGACCGCCACTGAGCCCATTCTGACATGGTGGGCGCCAAACATGGCCGGCAAAACACATTTGATTCAAGCTCGTCCAAAAGACCTCGGTTTCTCCGTCCATTTCCCCATTCATACACGGTGGGCGGCAAAACAAACTCGACTCGGACGAAATAGATGTAGGCAAATATTTTCAATAGGGGCAGGTTTGTAACTTCACTTAGACGTGACACAACCGCCCTACCTGTCAGCCCGGTTCATACACCGTGGGTGCCAACCACCCTCTCCTCGCCCGAAATAGCTCTTGGCAAATATTGGCGCGATGCGAGATTACCGTCCTATCCCCAACCAACAAGACGTCTAAATTTTAAATGGGGGCTACGTTCGTAACTTTCCCATATTTCAGACAGGCGCGTCCCAAAAACATTGTTCCCCGTACCTCTCCCTCCATTTTCCCATTCATACACCGTCCGCGCTAGAACACCATCCCCACACCAGCCTCCGTCCGCCACCCCATCCATCACCACCGTCCTCCAGCCCATCCATCACCGCCGTTCTCCACCATATCCATCGCCACCGTCCTCCACCATGCCGGAGCGCCTACCAAGACCATGTCGTCCGCTGCTAGAGATGGACGTTTCTCATCCACGGCGACACACCAAGAGCCTTGCATCGTGTCCTGTCGCTTCATCGGTGTCGTCGTCCTCTTTGCTGGGGCCTCTCACATGACCTTCTCTTCCACTGCAACAGGACTTGTCCCCCGATGCACCCGTCTACCATTGCAAATCTGCATCAACGCCACCGACAGCCATCGCACCCCTAATGCCCACACGGCCCCGCAAGAGAGGTGGTACTTCATATCTCCTCAACTTTTTGATCTCAACCAGAAAATAGATCTTAACTTGGTTACTCTACTTTCTTTTCAGCTCTTAGAATTTAGTTCTTAGTTCGAAGCAAAAAATGGATGCTAAGGGCATGTTCGGGAGCTCTCTCGCTTCTGAAATCCTTGTATCCAGACTCGGATTCCAGCCGAATGGTTCCACTCCTAGTTATTGGACCAAGAAGCTGGCTCAAACCTGCGTACAAATTTGATGGGGTCGCGGACCCGGAGAAACCTGGCTCCAAGGAAACTAAGAAGCTGGATTCGTAAAGAATTACGGAAGAGTGCCACCGCCAAGTGATCGATTGACTGCACAGTTCCCTCGAGGCCACTCCACCAGATGCACAACTCCTCTATTCCCTTTCCCCAACCCTAGCCGTCGCATGCAGCAGCCATGGCGTACTGCACCTTCATCGCCGGCGGCCGCCGCTTGTCCATGCTGCGAAGCCATCCCCGCCCTGCTCGCCCTCATCCGCCGTTGTCGCGGACCATCTCCTCCGTCCCCGACCACCCATCCCCGCCCTCGTCTGCTGCCGTCACCGAGCGGCTCCTCCGTCCCTGACAAGTCATCCCTGTCCTGCTTGCTGTCTTCCGCCGAACAACCCAGTGGCTGTGTCGATTCTCTGCCTCCCCGAGCACCTCTTCCGATTTTTCGAATGTGATGGCCGATTTGCTGCCCACGTATGCCCAGGCCACACATAAACATGGGCTGCCAAAACGGGCCGAGCAGGCACTTTCTGGCCTTTTTACCTCGTCCATCGCTGGCAACAAGAAGCTGCTGCACCGAACGGATCGCTCGATCCTGGAGTTTTCGTCGGAAGTTGGCTGCTGGAACCGGGCGATGGAGTTGAGGATTTTGGAGCCATGGTGAACTACCGAATACGCCCTAAATATCATTTCTCCGGTTTGCAGCTTCAAATCTGCCATGGCACAGTCATAATACGGTTTAATTGATCATGCTTAGTGTTTAATTGATCATGTTGGTTCTGTGGTGGTTTCTTTAATAGGAGGGGAAACCCTCTTTTGCCAAAAATATATGCTTAGAGTTTCCCCTTTTATGATCACTATACGATCAGAATACATGCTTCGTGTCATAATAGCACTGCTCCACCCATCAAGCTAAACAAGCTTAGTTGTTCAAATACAAATATGATATTGTTAAAATAGAGTCATCTAATTGGTCAGCTAAATGTTCCTAAATTAGTTTCGAAAATGCATGTTCGCCGCTCGGGTGTGTATCTCTACAGGGTGCCCACGGTGGGCCGGCCCACCCTGGGATTTTGGGTCGTCTCAGGCCCCGATTCCCCTCTGTTCTGCTACGCGCTTCCGATCTCTACTCGCCCCCAGCCACCTGCCTCGCCGGTGACTTGCCGTCCCCGCCGTCATGCCTACCTTCCCAGTCCATTCAGGGCTCAGGCATGCATCACCCACTAAGCCAACCCGATATATCCTGAGATATGTCCTCAACACTCAGCAGCCACTTCTCATCACCCATTTTCTAATTGATTCATTACTTATTAGGTACGACTATCATTAGGGTTTGTTGTGTGCTCAGTGCTACCTACACTTAATGGTTCAGACGTATTTCAGTAATCTTTAGTACCTGTAAAGTTGATAGGGTTTTCAAAATTCCGGCCCTCGGAATAGATAATAGTCATTTTGGATTGTTCGTCGTAGTGACATTGACCCAAATTACTACTGCAAGTCAGGTTTGTTGACAATTTTGCTAGTCTTTCTTACTTATTCAATATAATATCCAATTATTCACGTCGATTAGTTGCAAACAATAAGTTCTAGACAAACTTCTTGATTCAGATTTTGGATGGTCTCTTACTGCAGTTACAATTCTGCATACTTGTCCTAGTAAGCTCACAAGTAAATGATTGATTCGCTACATCTATGCTTGCCCTGTCATATTTGTTGTCAATATTCTTTTAGGGTGGACCACCCTGTTTCTAAATACTAGAACCATAGACATGAGTGAATAGTATTTCTCTATGTGATCTCTTCCATCATGTGTGGGTAACAAACACTGCATTGTATAGAAAGAAAGTGTCATTTCCAGCTTTTACATAGGCTTCGATCTTTTACATGGAATACAATCTGCCTACTTTCTTTGTGTCGCACTACCAACACTCCACCCTTGAAGCTAAACATTATGCCACTCATAATTACTTAGTTTATTTGTTCAAATACGAATTTCATATGATTCTAATGTTCGTACTTCAGTTTTGAAATGTGTGTCTGCCTGTTATAGAGACATAAGGGGTTTGTATTTCTGTGTGTGGTCTGGTCAGCATGGTTGGGGGTGAACTTTGCATATGCACGGGTTTATAGGGAGACACTCTTCGAGTTGAATCCGCAATGCATTCCATAGATAATCTGACTACTTTTTATGTTTTCATGAATCTCAGATTCTGAACAGCATCATAATGATTATCAGCTTGCGCGCATGAAAAGAATAAAGCAGAACAATGCCATGGCTGTCAAACTTGGCATTAAGGGACTGAAATCAAGTCTAGATGCAATGCAATGCAAACGCTCTCCACCTACAGATTCATGCTCAGAATATGATCCTAACAGTGATTCTGAGCTAGAGGGAGACCTAAGTCAATGTAGCTCCCTAGTGGAGGAGTCAGAGGAAGATGCCCTATCTTATTCACACATCAAGGTGTTTGCTCTAATTTTCCAAGGTTATATTGGTCGCACATATCTTGCAACTGATGCTTTGCATTGCTTCTACTTTGTTTTCTGCCATTAGCTTAGTTTACACATCATGTATGTGAATACACCCTGCCTATCCATTTTCAGTATATATTCCATCTGTCATCATACCATATTTATCCATTCAAATGTTCTTCTTGTGTATCAGACGTTCAAAAGGAAGAGGGCGGTTGCTGATCGTGGAGGAGCACAAGCAAAGTATTTGGAAAAGGTAGTGGCACCTGATAAATCAAATAGCCCATTAGGTGTAGTTACAATATCACCTGACCCATAAAACACCCCAACTCTAGCAGACTCTAGCCCTACTACACTGTTCATTTCTGATGCCCCAACTCAGCAGACCCCAACTGCAGCAAACGATATGATTATGCCAGTTGACATAGCACCAGCTCTATGACGCAAAACCCCCATTCCAGCAAAGAGTACACCAAATCCAGTTGCCAAATCCCTTTTCGAACCAAAGAGAGCCCCAATTGCAGCAAATAGGACCCCTGTTCCATTTCTTCCCAGTTTAGAAGACGAAGCTTATATTGTTGTCAGGAACTTTGTGCGCATCTTTCCTTCATGAAAGATTATACCGCAGACACAGAACAATTTCCACTCTTCCTCCACAACTTATGCGTAAGTAATGTACTAATATTATTCATGGTCATTACTGCATATGTTTTTGCTGACAGAAGAGACAAGATTTCATTGTTTTAAATAGGTGAGGAGCAAACCGGATTGTGAAGACGAGCAAGGGTTGGTTGCGCTTTTCAAGCACTTGTTGATGAAGTATCATTCCTACCTGAGGCAAGCGCACTTTGATGGCAAGCCTCTAAAAGAAATTTCTGTAAAGTCTCTGGTGCTACATTTATCCGACGGTGACTGGAATAATCTTGTTACACATTGGTCTTGGCTGCAGCGTAAGGTACTGTCTATGATATCACATCACAATTTGGACTACATTTCTGCATTTTCCTTAACGTCTCACTTGTACGAAAACTGTTAGCAGAAGAACATTCATTCTCAAGGGACCACAGAATCTCACAACTATACTGCACACTGCATTGCTCTTGTGAGTACCTCTTGCCCTGTATGACCATACTTACTTTCATAGTTGTTTGATTATGTAGCATCACTGCACATGTTAGCCTCATTATCATCCATTTGGTGGACATTATAAGATCCGTATGGACTCTTACATAAATTTAGAATCAACCCAGTGATTTTGAAGAGGTTTACCTGTGTAGTCCTCTTGTAAGGACTGAACGTCGTCTATCGATGTACTTACATTAACAGGTACTCACTCCGTCCCATAATATAAGAATGTTTGTATAGTACACCAGTGTTCAAAACACTCTTGTACAATGGGAAGAGGGATTGGTTCATTGTGTAGCATTCTTCGTCTTATCTCCCTCGCCCACCATTTACTAAAAAAGATCAGATCTATATTTAATCTTACCAACAAGTAGAATACACAGATAATGCCAGTGCAGAAGTGTAGCCCATTGCTCATGTCAGTACATTTTTTCCTGTAACGCTTGTACTTCCAGGGATTGGTAGTTGATTATGTAGCATCAATCTGCATCTTATCTTCGTTATCGTCTATCCCTTCCAGTAATATCATATCTATAATTACTCTCTACAAAATGTAGAGTACAGGCAATGCTTATGAAGTAGATTCTATGCTGAAATTCTTGAGTTATCCTTCCCTTGACATGGAGAAGGGCACTATAAAGCCGCTGTTAACTGTTAATGTAAGTCGGTCCTTCTAAAGCCTTTATCCTCAACTGTTGTTTAATTTGCTCATACTCCTTATCATTTACTGCTGTTTAGTTTGCTGTTTCTACCAAAATACATGTTCGCAAGAACCGTAAGTTCTAAGTTTTACTTGTAAAACCAAATTCCTTATTCATACCATGCACATTACTCAATACTCCCGATATGTATGCTTGTTTTTGTGGATCTATAATCTAGTGTGTGGTGAAGCAGCCCACGCTTGCACCTTGTCATCTCCTATTTTATCTTACGGATGTGGCTGATGATATGAACAACATGCCATGCACATTAACCAAAATAGATACAATGATTCTCTTTGCCCTTCATCTATGCTTGTTATGTTGGCATGGTAATCCAGTAGTGTGGTGAAGCTCCCTGCATTATGAACAATGCCAAATTATGCTACTGATATTTTGAACTTACTCTTTATTTTCTAATTTGAAATTGGATGGAATTGACAACACAGTTATCATCTTTGTTAATACACGTGCAAAACCTGTCATCTCTCTGCTTTGTTTCAGGGTGATATGCCTGATGGCATGCAGAAGTCTGTTGAAGGCTGTGAGACAAACCCAACATATATTGCAGCAAAGAAGGCAAAACATCTTGAAGATAGCGAGACAACCCCAAAGTCTTGTCTTGATGCAGTGTTCAAGTTACTTGAGACTAGCAGTCAAACAAGCTCACAGAATTCATTGTCTGAATCAGTTTGACTTCTTCAGTCCCAAGTTCTAGCAGAAAGGCATTCTGCAACTCAACTTCGACTTGAAGTCCTATATCTAAGAAAGATTGCGAAGAACACCAATGAGAACCTCATCGCTAAACAGCTACACCTGGAAGCTATGACTGACATGATAGGCTGATCTCACAGCCTTGCTCAGCAGCTTGCGCAACAGTTCCCCCGCAAGCCTAACCTTTCTTGAACTGTCTTGGAAGTGGTCTCGGTTCAGTATTAGTATTTTGTTACGCTCCAATGGTGCCCAGTTTTTGTAATCTGCTTATTCGTTGCGCTTTATGATCACTGGTGTGAATTTCGATGCCCAGTGGATGTAATATACCATAAATCCTTTATTGTATAGTGTAGGTTTATTCTTAGCTACTATGCCATAATTTCTTTATTGTATAGAGTAGGTTTGTTCTTAATTCCAACTAGTTACTGCCATCATTCGCCTCTAACGGGCCTGGTTTTTAGCGGGCCACAATTGGGTCGGCCTACCTCTTTCTTGGGCCCGAATGATTGGGGCCTTCACACTTTGCGCCAGGACCACAACTTACACTGGCCTATATTTTAGTTGGGCCTTTTGTGGACCCAGTGCTTAGTTTGGCCTAGGTAGCGTTGGGACATTAACAGGCTGAATATTGTACTGGCCTCTTACGGCCCAGATGAAACCATGGGCCTTTAGCAGGCCAAAATGCATGTTGGGCCTCAATTTTCACTAGTCGTCGACAGGCCCTCAGCAGGCTAAAATGTAGACCGGGCCTTTTTGGGCCTGGTTATATCACGGGTCATTACCAAGCCGAAACATATCTCGGGCATTAGTTGGCCCACTGATATCATGGGCCTTTAAGAGGCCGAAAGCTTAGTACAGGCATCAACGGGCCGAATTATGCGACAGGCCTTTAACAGGCACAAAGTCATGTTGGGCTTAACTGTTGCCACCTTTATCACGGGCCGTTAGAGGTCCCGATGTTCCGTCAGGCCATATATGTCCCATGGGCAGCACGGGCCATTCCCAGGCCGAAAGTCACACCGGGCTGAAATGGGCCCATGTCTACATCGGGCCTCTAACAGGCCGAAAGTCACTGGGCTGTAATTGGGCCCAAATATTCGGTGAACAATTAATGGGCCAGATATGGCTTTGGGCCGTAAATGGGCCCAAATATTCGGCGAACAATTAAAGGGCCAGATCTGGCTTCGGGGCGTAAATGGGCCTTTATTAAGCAGGCCGTTATTGGGCTGGCCCACTAGTACATGAGTAAGTACTACGGGTCTTTGACTGGGCCGGCCTTTTTAACCTATATGGGCCTCTGTTGGGCCCATCCACGTGTCAACGTATCATAGGCATGTCTCCTCCAATGGATGGGCGACATCTGGCCCACTGACGAGCTGACAGGTGTTCCCTCCGGCAAATCAGAATTTTACACGTGGAAATTTCCCATTGGTCCCGGCTGTTAACAGGTTATCGGATCCAAAACTAGACCCGATAGCTTAATGGCGTTCCGTTACGGTGGATGCCACATGTCGGTCACCCTTGACGAAAGCACTTCTGTGACGCACGATTTATCGTCATGGAAGTGGACACTTCCGTGATGATAATTTTGGTAATGTCATGGAACACTTCTACGACAGCACAAGTATGACTATCCCGATTCTGTCATAAAATCATCATGGATGTAGATGCATGACAAAAAACGTGACCTACTATGACAAACACGTATCATCACGGAAGTGTATTTTTTTGTAGTGTATCCACAAATCCCCTTGATATGAATGAATGCGATGCACCACTATCGAAAAGAACAAGTGCGGTAAATGCATTAATCAAAAATTTACCGACAACTGCGTCGGGTTGATCCTCAATCTCCTCCACACTGACGTGGTTCACCTGATCTTTGGTGAAGGGGTTGGGCTTCTTGGCAGAACCTCCATTGCCAGTTCCATTATTGGCTTCAGGACCATCATTGGCATAATGTCCGGTCTTCTGGCACTTGAAACAAGATATGTGGCTCAGATCCCTCCTGGCTGGTGTTGAGGTATTGGAACGGTTCTGACTGCTGCTTCCTCCATTCCCATTGCCATTCCTGGGGCCACTGTGGTTGTGCGAACTTGCTCCATTGTGCATGTGTCCTCCATGGTTATGGCCTCCATGGTTATGAGTATGTCCTCCCGAGTACGGGTGTCGGGGAAACTGATCCACGAACACCTATGGGACCGGCGGACCGAGCCCCTTTCGGTTCGGCGGGGGGCGGAGATCGCACGAAGAGCGGATCGAGGTGAAGCACACGAGCAGTTTACCCAGCTTCGGAGCTCTCCGGAGAGATAACACTCCTACTGCTGCATGTCTGAGTGTATTGAGTTCTTGCTCGGGAGCGCTGAGTGTTATAGTACACACTAGCTGTTAACGAGACCGGGCGTGAGTGTTTTTCTGCCTTCGAACCCCCCTCTACGTTGCACATGGGCCTCCTTTTATATGCTAAAGGGGTCTCCGACAGGTGGCAATGTAGACAAGGGTAAAAATGGAAAAGGAATTGCGGTTGGTACAACTACCTGTACAGTGTATCATACCTAACCCTGACGGCAAGGGACAAAGGCATTAAATGCCCGTCTACGTCGCCCAAATAGTGCAAAAAGGGACCGTCAGGGACGCCACCGCTTGCCAGGATGGCAATCTTGTCAGTGTCGCTTGCCACCGCGCACCGCTGGCCGCACAGCCTCTTCCCACGCACGCCTGGAAAGGTCCCAGGGCGACACGTTGGTGGATTTGCTGGGGCGCGGGTACAAAGTGGTAGTTTGCCGCGGCTAGCGCCTTGCCGCGGTCGTTGTCTTGTCGCGTGCGGATGCTTGTCGCTCACCGGGCCTTGCCGGGACGCGTGGCGCGTCGCGGCAAGTTCCTTGAGATGCCTTGGTTGCCCTTCCCGACAAGCTCCTCTTGCCGGGGCCTTGTCTCCTTGGCTTGAATACTTTGTTATTGAATGGCTCCAAAGGAACCACGGAGGACCTTGGCGGTCACCCGGCAAGCCTTGCCGCGGGGTGCTGCAACTGCCCGTGCACAAGTTCGGGATACTAGGGTACCCCTACTCTAGTACACCGAGGGGAGCCCCCGGGCCTGGGCCACACACGGTGCCGAGCGCTGTTGGGTCAGGCCCAAAACAGGGCACGGGCACGCGCAGCCTGGGTTACGCCGTATCTCACTTTGTATCCACCGCGCCCTCCCCGAATGGCACGCGTCGAATGCGGCATCGTGGGAGAGATCGTGGGTGGTTTCTTTATTTGGAAAGACGGAACGTCTGCCCCCTCCCTCTTTATAAGCAGGGGAAACAGGGGCAGTTCGCCCATCTCGCTGGTTGCTATTCCAATCTCAAAGAATCTCCGCCGCTCCCCCCTTCTTCCCAAAGCTGAAAGAGAGCAGCGCTCCGCCCCCCATCGCCACCGGCACCACCAACGCCGTCGATCTCTCTCACCACCTCCGCTATGGCTCCGAAAGCCGGGAAGGTTGTGAAGTCGGCCGAGGCGCAGCAGCTCGTGGCGCTGCAAAATGAGCGGGCAATCTTCCCCCCTCGGCTCGCCGCGAAGGAGCTGAGGGAGTATTACTACCTCTTCTGGTCGACGGAGACGCGAGCGCATCCGCGCACGAAGGTACTCTCAGCTGCCGCTTCGAAACTGGCTCCGAATGGATATCCCTTCTTCGCGTTGTTCTTCTACTACGGGCTCTGCCCGCCTTTCTCTGAGTTTTTCTGTGACATTATGAACACCTACGGGTTCCGCCTCCTTGACTTCACCCCCAACACCGTTCTGACCATGGCAGCTTTCGCACATCTCTGCGAAAACTTTGTCGGAGTCTATCCAAATGTAGCTCTTTTTCGCCACTTCTTTATGCCCCGAGTTGAGAGAGGGGAGCCTTTATCCGGCGAAATCGCCTGGATCTCGAGAACTTGCAAGAAGGAAGCTTATCTGGAGGGAGAGCTCCGCAGCAAGTGGGAAGAATGGAGAGCAGACTGGTGTTGGATTGTCGAGGAGAACCCGCAGCCTTTTACCGCCCAGCGCCAAGCTCTAGTAGCGCGCGGCAACGATTGGAGCAACGTGCCCCCGGAAGACGATAGGCTGAAGATTGCCGTCACCCGGATCCTATGCCTCAGGCTTGCCGGGCTCACCGTAGGCGCCATTGGCGTAGATTTTCTTCGCTGCCGCATCGCCCCCCTGCAGGAGAGGAGGAGACCCGCCTGGGAGTTCCAGAATGCAGCGGATATCATGAGGCTGCGCCCGGGCCTCAACTTCAACTTCACTGTCCTGGAACTGGACGCGATGCTCCTAGAACTGTTCAAGCGCGATCATCAACATCCCAAAGCGTTCATGTTGCCGAGGGGTGTTGTTCCGCTGTGCAACAACTCCTCGCTCGACCGCATCCGTGCAATGATGCCGCTGTGCGATTCGCATGGAATTGTCCCAACTTGGCAAGAGCCTGCAGACGACGTCGTGCAGGAGTTCTTTGACGGCTTGGTAGAAGTGCCGGTCCGCTCCGATGAACAGAAGAGCCTTACTCGCGACACCACCGATGGGAGATGTAGCGCATCGCCACTAGGCTGGAAGAGGCGGCGGCAGCAGCTGCCGCGGGCGAGTTTGGATTCACCGTGGAGGAGGCAGAGGCAGCAGAGGCGGCAAGTCTTGCCGAGCGAGAGGAGCTTGCTGTCGGGGGAGAGCTTGTCGGGCCTGAAGATGAGTCGAGCGAGCCTGCCGTGGGCGCGAGCGACTCGTTGAAGATCGACTCCTCCTCTTTCTCACCATCATACAGCTCGCCGCAAGCGGAGCCCCCAGCTCCACCAAGAAGGCGTCTCCGCAAGGCCGTGGACGTAGCGGGGCGGCAGACGGTTCAACAGCCGCCGCGCCGCGCGATGCGCTCCACCATGGCAAGCACTGTTGCCGCGAGAGCACCTCATGCCGCTGCGGCAACTAGAGCGGGGCCCTCCCGGACCACCGCTTCTGCTCCCGCCAAGCGGCTAAGGGAACCTACTCCTCCGCCTTGTCGCGCCGAAGGTGGGCCGGACTTCGACCTCTCCGCGCTCAGCTCCGACGAGGAAGAGGAAGAGTAAGATTCTTTGCTGTACTTGTAGTTCTTCAATTCTTGTTGTTTTGTCTTGTATCTGATTTGCTTTACTCCGAACCCATTCCTTTTCAGGACTCTGGCCCAGAGAGCGGCGAAGAGAGCCAAGGTCCCGGTAATTGTCATCGAGGACGAACCCACCGCGATAGCAGGGGGTGTGTCCGAGACCACCTTGCCGGACCCAGCAACTATTCCCCAAAGCAGCCCCCAGCGCAGCCCCCAGCGTAAGTATATGGTTTACTTCCTGCTGTTAGGCGCGCATGGGTGCTCTTTCTTTGCTGACATCTGACTATTGGTTTGCGTAGGAGAGAGCAGTCTCACCAGGAGTGCCTGGAAGCCGCTCCCGACATGCCATCTGCTTCGACTACACCGCCAAGGGAGGATTCCCCGGCAAGGGAGCGTTCTCCGGCAAGGGAGAATTTTCCGGCAAGGGAGAAGTCTCCGGCAAGGGACAGTTCTCTGGCAAGGGACAGCACCAGCGACCCCCCGGTGGTGGAGACCACGACTGTAGATCCTAGTACAGGTAATCCTCTTGCTTGAAAACTTCCCTTGGGTTCTTCTTCTTCTGATTTTCTTTTTGAATATTTGCTTGACTTTTCTCCCTTTTCCGGTCGTCAGATCCATCTGCCACGGAGCCGATGGAAACCAAGGTCGCCGGCGATGAGAACGCGCGCGGCAATACCGACGACGCTGCTGCCACCGAAGAAGAGGCCGGCGCTGATGATCCCGCTGGCGAAGAGGCCGCCAAAGCTGCCACCGCAGAAGCTGGCGAGGGGTCCGGCGATCGCACTAACGGCCCCGAGGCCGCAGGAGCGTCAGGCGCTACGCCAACCGCCGATCCCTCCGCCGCTGCTGCAGCGTCAGGCTCCGAAGAGCCCCAGCTCGGCACCTATTTGAAGGCCGGCGATGGAGTCTTCATCAAGCTCCCCTGGGCGTCGAGCTCCAGGGCGCTGATCGAAGGAGAAATCTTTGATGAAGAGTTGCTCGCCTCCGCTGGGCTGACGCTGGTCGACACGCCGAGCAGCAGCAGCGGCGAGCCTGAGGAGGAGCAGCTGCTGCAGAAGCTGTTGTCGCTCTACCGCGCCCGACAGGCTAAGCTGGTATCCCGAGAAGCACTTGTCGCGAAGGCGGGAGTGGACATCGAGAAGCGCGCGGAGGAGCTCCGGGGCCTCAACCAGGAAGCTCTTCGGTCCCTGGCAAAGGAGCGGGAGCAACTCACCGAGGAGCGGAAAGCCTTCCTCCTCAAGAAGGCTGAAGTTGAAGAGCAACATCGGCTTGCTGCCGACAAGCTGTCTGCGCAGGAAGGCGAGTTGGCGTAGCGGAAGGTTAACCTGAACAGCCCCGAGGAGGAGCTTGCCGCGCGCGAGCAAACATTCGGCGGGGCTCTTAAGGAAGTAGAGGATGCTGCCGCAGCTGCCGAGGCCGCCAAGAAGTAGCTGGAGATGAAAGTGGCGCAGCTGGAGGCCGATCTCAAGGTGAGGGGCGAGGAGCTTGCTGCGCTCAAGCGTGAGCGCGAGAAGGACGCCTACACCCATGGCGAGCTGCAGGGTCGTCTCGCCGAGAGGAGCAAGGAGCTTAGCGCCGCCAAGGACTCCAACGCAGATCTTGAATTGAAGCTGACTACTTTGACCAAGACGCTGGACGGCGCCAGGGAGCAGGAGGTGGCCTTGAAGGAGAAGATCAAGGCCGACGAGGCGCTGCTGGCGAGTGCTGCTGCCGCCCAGAACGCTTTTAGGGAGAATGTGGAGCACTGGACCGAGGGTCTTGTGGATGTTGCCGCAGCCATCGACAGGGAGCTGGCGCAGCTGGGGATGGAGGATCTCAGGTATTCCTCCGATGAGCACCTCCAACCCAGCGCCAAGCTCAGCTTGTTCTTCAAAGGCGTGGCGACGGCCCTCCAGCGACTCCGGGAGAAGATCCCAAAGTAGTTGACCGACGAGTCGCGCAAGATCTGCACGGGAGCTCTTCAAAAGGTGCTGGTGAAGGTTGCCTTCCGCAACCCAGGCCTCAACCTCACCAACGTCCTCAGGACCTTGCCGCCGGATGCTGATCTGGAAGCGCTCAAGACCCTTGTCGCACCCATTGTGGACAAGGTGAGCGGGATCAAGAGGGTTGAGGGCGATCGCGTAGATTAGGCCGCCCGTTTTCTCTTTTTCTTGTCGCTGCTGGTCATGTTATGAGAACAATCTGTTAGAGCTGCGACAAGCTATCTTGTAATACGACTCTATTTTGGGTAGCGATTGCTATGTTATTTCCTTTACTTGATTCCTTCCTTTGTATGTTTTTGCCCTACGCTTTTAGGGAACTTGTCGGCGCAGGCACCTTAGCCGCGAGCGCTGAGTGCGGGACGTCAGCAGCCTGCTGGCGGTGCCGCTACCGACAAGAAACCTTGTCGCAACTAGTCGCAGCTCACTTAAGTTGTTGAGCGGACTCGAAACAAAGTAAGGGCGCAACTAGCTACGAGTTGGTTCCTCCGCGCATAGGTTTTCCATACAAAGCACGATTGTTCGAGGAAGATAACTTAAATTTTTTTAAAACTGATTGCTCAAACTTTAGCAACTTAGCTTTTCTGTCGTTTGCTTCCCGGTAAGGCGAAACTTCCTCGAACGACGCTTGGTCCACACCATTATCTTCTCCTTTCCCCCAGCAAACTTGTGGGCGAGGGAACCTTCCTTTCTTTGAGAAAGAGAAAGAAGAGAAAATAAAGATATGGAGCCTTACGGCTCGTTATTGCTTACCGGGGGTAGGCACTGCACAAAGTGTCAGATAATGCATGCAAAAACAAAGTACAAAGCATGAAATTGACAAGATGTGCGGAGCACATGAGCTTTACTTATGCACGGGGTCTGCGCCCGGCTTTGTACAAAGGATTATATGCAACATCGGCAAGACTTGTACAAAAGGTGGTTGCCGGAACAGGTTCCGGCAACCGCGCCCTACGGGTAAAACTTACGAAGATGCTCAATGTTCCAGGAGTTGCTCACCGGAATGCCATCTTCGGTCTCAAGGCGGACAGCGCCAGGCCTAGTGACTCGTTTCACCCGGTAAGGGCCTTCCCACTTCGTGTTAACTTGTTGGAATTCTTGGCGGACTAAACGCGCCGAAGAACAAGGTCGCCTTCCTCGAGACTTCTGGCATTAACTTTGCGGCTATGGTAGCGGTGCAAAGCTTGCTGGTATTGAGTAGCTCGTATAGCGGCCTGAAGACGGTCCTCCTCAAGGAGCAGCGCGTCATCTTGTCGCAACTGCTCTTGCTCAAGCTCATCATAAGCGAGCACTCGAGGTGACCCGTATATGAGTTCCTTGGGGAGAACTGCCTCTGCTCCATAGACTAGAGCGAAAGGTGTCTGGCCAGTGGCTCGATTTGGCGTCGACCTGATCGACCAAAGAACCACCGGCAGCTCCTCAAACCAGTTCTTTCCGCACTTGCGCAGCCTGTCGAAAATCCTGGTCTTGAGCCCGCGCAGCACTTCAGCATTCGCCCTCTCCGCTTGACCGTTACTTCTCGGATGAGCAACAGAAGTGAAGCAGACCTTGGCGCCAAGATCTTGGACGTACTGCATGAAGGTGCAGCTCGTGAATTGCGTGTCGTTGTCGGTGATGATCCTGTTAGGGATCCCGAAGCGGCAAACAATCGACCTGAAGAACTTGACTGCTAACTGTGCTGTCACCTTCCTCACTACTTCCACTTCCGGCCACTTTGTGAACTTGTCGATTGCAACGTACAAGTACTCAAAGCCCCCGACAGCTCGGGGAAAAGGGCCGAGGATGTCGAGCCCCCAGACCGAAAATGGCCAGGATAAAGGGATCGTCTGGAGAGCTTGAGCTGGCTGGTGTATCTGCTTGGAATGGAACTGGCACGCTTCACACTTGGATACTTGTGCAGTTGCATCCTGGAGGGCTGTCGGCCAAAAGAAACCTTGCTAGAATGCTTTGCCGGCAAGTGCTCTTGCGCCAATGTGGTGACCACATATGCCTCCATGTATCTCTGCCAACAGCTTTTGTCCGTCTTCCCGGTGCATACACTTCAATTTCACGTCGTTGAGTCTTCTTCTGTACAGTGTGTTGTCGACAAACTAGTACATACTTGACTGCCGGGCTACTCGTTCCGCTTCTTCTTGCTCTTCGGGAAGTTCTCCTGTCTGAAGGAAACGGACAATTTGCTGTGCCCATGCTGGAGCTTGCGGCTCGACAACAAGGACTAAAGGCACATCTGCTGCTGCGGGAACATCCGCTTCTACGGCGAGAACCTGCGGCTCAGCCGGAGCTTGACGTTCCCCGACAAGCTTGCTGGAGCAAAACTTGTCGGGAGCGTCTGCTTCAACAGAACAAACCCTAGGGCTTGCTGGAGCAGACTGCTCCTTAGCACCCTTGATGTTGATTTTGAGGACCTTCTTGGCGGCGGCTTCGGGGAGCTCTGCCGGAAAATAGTCACCAGAAATCAACTTCCTCTTCTTGCTCTGTCCAGTTGATGGCGTTATAGACGGTTGAGTCAGTTTGAGCACAAAGATTCCTGGTTCCACAGGTAACTTAAGTGCGGCGCACTTCGACAGGCCATCGGCAATGTCGTTCTGAGCTCTTGGAACATGTTCCATCTGTAGGCCGTCAAAGTGCTCTTCTAGCTTTCTCACTTCATCAACGTAAGCTTCCATCAACGGACTCTGATAATTCTTGTTCACTTGGCGGACGACAAGCTGTGAGTCACCCCTGACAATGAGCTTCTTGATCCCAAGGTCTGCTGCGATCCTGAGACCGGCAAGCAAACCTTCATACTCTATGGTATTGTTCGTTGCTTGCTCCTTGGGAAAGTGCATATGGACTACGTACTTGAGGTGCTCTCCGGTGGGTGCAACAAGTAGCACGCCCGCACCGGCGCCTTGCAGCGAGAAGGCACCATCAAAGTACATCAGCCACTGTTTGCTTGCTTCCTTGACGGGGATGCTTGTTTCTAGAATTTCTTCATCTTGTGTTGGCGTCCATTCTGCTATGAACTCCGCCAATGCTCTGCTTTGGATAGTTGAAGTGCTCTCAAACTTGAGGCCAAAGCTTGACAGTTCCAGTGCCCACTCGACAATCCTGCCTGTTGCTTTTGGATTTTGTAATATCCTCTTCAGCGGAAAACGAGTGACGACTGTGATCTCATGTGCTTGGAAGTAATGGCGCAGCTTCCTCGAGGCCATGAGAAGGCCGAAAAGCAATTTCTGCACACCAGAGTACCTTGACCTAGCCCCCTGCAGAAGGGAACTGACAAAGTAAACTGGGCGCTGCACCATTCTTTTCTGCATCTTCTCACGCGCCTGCGCAGATCCATCTTTGTCGGGACCAGAGCTTGCCGGTGAAGTCCCCTGCTTGTCGCTGGATGCATCTACCGTGGTTGCTGGCTCATCATCCGCCTCCCTCTCTGCTACTAACGCAACACTAACCACTTGATTGGTTGCCGCTATATATAGCAGCAACTTCTCTTGTGGCTTAGGTGCGACAAGTGTTGGAGTGGAGGACAGGTATCTCTTTAAGTCTTGCAGTGCAGCCTCCGCTTCCGGAGTCCATTTCATTGGACCTGCCTTTTTCAATATTTTGAAAAATGGTAGGGCGCGCTCAGCAGACCTAGAGATAAACCTGCTGAGAGCAGCTACGCAACCGGCAAGTCTTCGTACATCCTTGACGCGCTTTGGTGCTTCAATCTGCTCAATGGCCTTGATCTTGTCGGGATTGGCTTCAATTCCCCGCTGAGACACGAAGAACACGAGAAGCTTGCCGGAGGGGACTCCAAACACACACTTCTCGGGGTTAAGCTTGAGGTTGATCTTGCGCAGATTTGTAAAGGTTTCGTCTAAATCTTGAATCAGAGTCGCCTTGTCCTTGCTCTTGACCACTATGTCATCCATGTAGGCTTCCACATTTCTGTGTATTTGCAGCTCAAAAGCGTCATGGACTACCCTTTCAAATGTTGAACCAGCATTCTTTAAACCGAAAGGCATCTGTACTAAACTGTATGTGCCACATGGGGTGATGAATGCGGTCTTCTCCTCATCCTCTTCTGCCATGAAGATCTGATGGTATCCTGAGTATGCATCAAGAAATGAAAGCAAGTCACATCCGGCCGTGGAGTCAACAATCTGGTCGATGCGCGGCAAGGGAAGTGGGTCTTTGGGACAAGCTTTATTGACATCGGTAAAGTCGATACAAAGCCTCCATTTCCCGTTTGCCTTGCGCACGACTACAGGGTTGGCCAACCACGTAGGATGGAGCACTCCTCTGACAAGGCCTGCTGCTTCCAATTTCTTGGTTTCTTTTGTGATGAATTCTTGGCGCTCCACTGCCTGCTTCCTGACTTTCTGCTTGACGGGCCGCGCATGAGGAAAGACGGCAAGATGGTGCTCGATTACTTTCCTGGGAACACCGGGGATGTCAGACGGTTGCCATGCAAATACGTCGACATTCGCCCGCAGGAAAGCAACGAGCGCGCTTTCCTATTTAGGGTCGAGAGTGGCACTGATGGTGAAGGTACCACCAGTGCCATCCTCCTTGGCGGACACCTTCTTGGTCTCAGGTGGATCTGCCATTGTCTTCTTACACTTGCCGGTGGAGCTCGATGGTGCGTCCTTGACGGTAGCGGAGCACTCCGAAGAGGTGCGCTTGCCGGAGTGGGCATCAGAACTCTTGCCGGACTTCGTCTTCTTCTTCGCCCCGGGAGCTTCAACGGCAAGTGACATGCGATCTGTTGCGGCTGCTGCTTCCCGGTAGATCTTGTCGGCGCAGATAAGAGCATCCTTCTTGTCGCCAAGGATAGAGATGACACTTATCGGGCCTGGCATCTTCAGTATGTTGTATGCATAGTGAGAGGCTGCCATGAATTTGGCGAGTGCTGGACGGCCGAGTATCCCATTGTAAGGCAATGGAAAGTCAGCAATGTCAAAAGTGACCCTCTCAGTTCTGAAGTTCAACTCGCTGCCAAATGTCACCGGCAACGTGATCTTTCCCTTCGGCTTGCTCCTTCCCGGATTGATTCCCTGGAATGTGCCGGTCTCTTCGAGCTCGCCATCAGGGATCTGGAGTTTCTGGAGTACCACGGAGGAGATCAGGTTCAAGCCGGCCCCGCCGTCAACTAGCATCTTAGTGACCTTGAGGTTGCGGATAGTTGGTGAAACCAACATCGGCAAGCACCCGACCGCAGTTATGCGATCAGGGTGGTCCTCAATATCAAAGATGATAGGCGTGCTGGACCATTTCAGAGGCTTGCGTGACTCGACGGGTGGTTCTGCCGCATTGACTTCCCGCACCCACTGCTTGAGCTAGCGACGTGAAGTATGCAGAGAAGCACCGCCGTCAACGCGCAGGACCTTTGTGGCTTTCTGGAACTCCTGCTCATCGGTCTCGTCATCATCCATATCTTCATCATCGTCGTCATCTTCATCCTTGTCGCGGCCGCGGGGAGCTCTGTCTCCTTACCGCTGCTTGGCCTTGCCGCGGCGTCCTCCTCGGCCGGGGCGTTTCTTGCCGGCTCCTCCAGCACCTTCCTGGGCTTTCTCCTTGTCGCGTCGCTCGTATTCATCCTTTTGCTGCTCGACAAGCTGCTCGACTTTCTTGCAGCTCTGGAGGTCATGGCCCTTGGTGTGGTGGATCTTGCAGTACTGCTTGTTGGTGCCGTCCTGCTTGTCGGCGACCGCCACAGCCTGGTAGTTGGTGCCTGCGGCAATCTCCTTGCCGGAGCTACCAGCTTTGGCTTTCTTGGTGCCACCTCCGTTGCCGGACTGCTCAACGACTAGCACATCTCTGCCTTTCTTCTTCCTGTTGTTCCGCCGCCGGTTTTTCTTTGCCGGGGCAGCCTCCTCACTATCAGATCCTCCTGCTTTTGTATTCTCTCCGGGGAGTTTCCTCCCTTCCTCAGCACGTGCACACTTGTCGGCCAGGGCATATAGCTCACTGACGTCTCTGATCTTGCACATCGCCATCTCCTCCCGCATCCTGCGGTTTCGCACGTTCTGATGGAACACGCTGATTACCGCGGCAGGGTGAACATCTGGGATGTTGTGCTGTACGCGGCTGAATCTCTGAATGTACTTGCGCAGGGGCTCTCCTTCCTTCTGGGAGAGCAGATGAAGGTCGCTCTCTTGGCCATGAGGCTTGTGGCCGCCTGTAAAGGCGCCGACAAACTGATGGCATAGGTCTGCCCAGGAGGATATGGAGTTGTCCGGCAAGTGCATGAGCCAGGATCTGACATTGGGCTTGACCACCAGTGGGAAGTACTTGGCCAGGATCTTGTCGTCCCGCCCCCCGGCAGCTTGCACCGCGATGGTGTAGATGCTGAGGAACTCCGACGGATGCGACTTGCCGTCGTACTTCTCTGGTACGTCTGGCTTGAAATTCTTCGTGCTGGGCCACTGGACTTGCCGCAGCTCACGAGTGAACGCATGGCAACCTACCGCATACGGCAAGCCGCCTGGTTCCCCTGGTGCATGCGTGTTGATAGAGGGCCGAGCGCGCTGGTCCGATTGACGCCACACTTCTCTTCAGCGCTCGATGCGAGTACGAGCGTCTTCTTGCTGTCGTTCGTGAATAACTTGGTGCTGATCGCGACGATCTCGTGGATCTGATGATGCGGTGGAGTCGCTGTCGAGGTGGATCCAGCGAGTCGGCGATCTTGGCCTTCGGGGTGGAGAGTGCATGGTGGTTGCACCCCCACTGGTTTCGTCGCCATCGGCTCGTGCCTGGCAGTCCTGCCGCGGTAGTGATGTACTCGGCTACCGCGGAGTGTCGCTGTTGGCGAAGCCGATGAGACTCTGAATGGTGGCCCTCCATTCATCGATCTTGTCTGCCATTGGAGGGTAATCCAGGAGCAGTTGAGCTCGCGCCAAAGCTTCTGCTGGAGTGGTGGGCGGCAGTGGCGAACGGCGCGAGGAGCGGGATATGCTCGGACTTCTAACTATGTTAGAAGGAGCAGTATCCCGTCCAGGCGACCGTGTCTCGCTCGTGCCAGCATGTTGGAGTGCATGCTGGTCTTGAGCACCCCGAGATCCACCAGCTCGATCTTGGTCCAACAAATGTATGGCACTGCGAATACCATGACGCTGTCGGTCCTATGCCTCCTGAGATGGGCGATGTGCATGTACGGACGCCGAGGTCTGTGCAGCCTTGTCCTTGGACCTGGCAGCACCGTGGGCTCCCTCGTCAATGCCCGTTCTTCCGCCGGCGTCTACCCCACCATCTGTTTGCTCCGGTGGTGGTGGGATCGACGTGGACGGAACAGCTGCCGCCGAAGCCTTCTTCTTCGGTGGCATGTCGATGAAGAAGATGAAGATCTAGCTCGTGTGAACGTCGGATCAGGTTCACACAACCTCGACGCCCCCTACCTGGCGCGCCAAAGATGTCGGGGAAACTGATCCACGAACACCTATGGGACCGGCGGACCGAGCCCCTTTCGGTTCGGCGGGGGGCGGAGATCGCACGAAGAGCGGGTCGAGGCGAAGCACACGAGCAGTTTACCCAGCTTCGGAGCTCTCCGAAGAGATAACACTCCTACTGCTGCATGTCTGAGTGTATTGAGTTCTTGCTCGGGAGCGCTGAGTGCTACAGTACACACTAGCTGTTAACGTGACCGGGCGTGAGTGTTTTTCTGCCTTCGAACCCCCCTCTACGTTGCGCATGGGCCTCCTTTTATATGCTAAAGGGGTCTACGACAGGTGGCAACGTAGACAAGGGTAAAAATGGAAAAGGAATTGCGGTTGGTACAACTACCTGTACAGTGTATCATACCTAACCCTGACGGCAGGGGACAAAGGCATTAAATGCCCGTCTACGTCGCCCAAATAGTGCAAAAAGGGACCGTGAGGGACGCCACCGCTTGCCACGATGGCAATCTTGTCAGCGTCGCTTGCCATCGCGCACCGCTGGCCGCACAGCCTCTTGCCACGCATGCCTGGAAAGATCCCAGGGACACGTTGGTGGATGTGCTGGGGCGCGGGTACAGAGTGGTAGTTTGCCACGGCAAGTGCCTTGCCGCGGTCGTTGTCTTGTCGCGTCCGGAAGCTTGTCGCTCACCGGGCCTTGCCGGGACGCGTGGCGCGTCGCGGCAAGTTCCTTGAGATGCCTTGGTTGGCCTTCCCGGCAAGCTCCTCTTGCCGGGGCCTTGTCTCCTTGGCATGAATACTTTGTTCTTGAATGGCTCCAAAGGAACCACGGAGGAGCTTGGCGGTCACCCGGCAAGCGTTGCCGCGGGGTGCTGCAACTGCCCGTGCACAAGTTCGGGATACTAGGGTACCCCTACTCTAGTACAATGACAACGGGGTACAGCAGGGCTTCTACTGAGCTCCAGCATTGTTCCTCCCCTGTCCATACTTCCTCTTGTGATTGTCAATTTAGATGTTGCTTGCCTTCTATCATGAGGGCCCTATCTACCAACTCCTGGTAGTTGTTGAATGTTGCCACCATCAACTCCATGCTCAGCTCATCGTTGAGTCCTTCAAGAAACTTCTCCTGCTTTACAGCATCTGTGGCCACGTCATCTCGGGCATAGCGTGCTAACTTGCTAAACTCATCCACATACTATCCCACTGTACGCCCTCCTTGGTGCAAGTTGTGAAATTCGCGCTTCTTCATGCTCATAGCTCCTGCTGAAACATGGGAGGTGTGGAAAGCCTGCTGAAACTGATCCCATGTAACTGTATCAATGGGGTAAGTGGCGGTGAAATTCTCCCACCAAGATGTTGCGGGTCCATCAAGCTAGTGTGCGGCAAAGCGCACTCTCTCCGCATATGTGCATCCTGCAGTGGCCAGCTCTCTTCCAATCTTGCGGAGCCAATCATCTGCAACAATCGGCTCGGTGCTACTAGAGAACACCGGCGGATTCAACCTCGGAAAACGGGCTAGGTGGTCAACAGGGGGTGGTGGAGGTGGGTTGTTGTTGTTGTTGTTGTTGTTGTTGTTGTTGTTGTTGTTGTTGTTGTTGTTGTTGTTGTTGTTGTTGTTGTTGTTGTTGGTGTTGTTGTTGTTGTTGTTGTTGTTGTTGTTGTTGTTGTTGTTGTTGTTGCTGTTGTCGCCTTGGTTCTGGTTCTGAACTAGCATCTGCATCAAGGCATTCTGCTATTGGATCAACTGAGTGAGCTCCGGTGGGAATGCAAATCCATTGTCACATGTCGGAGGCATCTGATGGGTTAGAAGGGGTCAGAAAACAGAATAGAATGAGGTCTAAGAGAGATTCACTACCAATATTATTATGAGACAAACACAATCAATTCACTTCAACCAATAGCACACAAGGTTCACACAAATGATCTAAACTACGATTACAAGCTCGATCATTACTAACTACTTGGAGGAATACTACTAGTTACAATGGTGGTCATCTAGAAATTTAGATCAGAGGAAGACTCCATGATATCTGCTCGAGCTTTGTCAACGTAGTCGTCATACTGTCATCATTTGCATCATTTTCTGTGTCGGTGTCTTCCAAGATGATATAGTCCTCCGAACGGATCTCCTTTGCTGGTTCTCGCTTGTGATTCTCCACTGGTAGTCCTAGCTTCCTCTCCAGGTCTTCATGCTTCTCTAGTAGTACGGCAATTTCTTCCTCATATCCATCGCGTGTAAACTTGAGTTCCTCTTCTAGCTCTTTGTTTTTCTTCATCAGCTTCTTGATCTTCTTCATGTTGAAACATAGTTGATTCTCTTGTTGACGAATATGTTCACCCATCTCCTGAATGTAGGCCACAATTGATCCATCCCTCCTGGTATGAATCATCTCCCATTCTTCATTTCGGCGGCCACATATTTGATAAATGGTGTTTTCTAGCTCCTTGTGATACTCCTCACATATGCGTCCAAAGGTGATATGGGTTGCCATGCTCTTTCCTAAACTCCAGCTTGGTGCATCCAGGTAGAAATCAATAGGCTCCGTTATTGGCGCAAATATCCTCCCAGGTACCCAGACTTTGATCTTCCAGCGCTCTTCTTCCGGTACAGTTGCAGAAAAAGTCCCCATGGATCTTAGTAGTCCGATGTTCAGGAACTTGGTGACTTCCTTCAAGTGTCGTCGGAAAGGGGTGTCGTCATCTGGCTTAGTGAACTTGTTCCTGGGGTCCGCCATCTATAGAGGGGAAATAGAGGAGAATTATAAATGAGCAGAGAAGAGAAATCTTGTGTCTTATTCTAGTGATCGCGTCCTATAGTCAGCATGTGCTCTGATACCATCTTGTAGCAACCACGATCCGAATGGACCGAAGTCTCTATGCAGCAGTGTCATCCCTGGACCGCTAATGCTGACACTCATAGTACTTGAGGAATTATGACAGAGTTCAATCACACACTTATTACATCAAGTCCTCATAAAGAGTATGCTTACACAAAATGTCATGGCTGAAGGCCATCTAAACTAAATAACTGTGAAAGCTTCAAAGGTAAATGAGTCCATCAACTCCAACGGCATAACTGAGTGCAAGACAACGACCTATCGCACCTTATTCGTCGTCTGAGTAGTGTGCAACATGAGATGTTGTAGCTGTGTAGGTCAGCACATTGAATATGCTGGCTGAGTTACACTGCAAAGCAATGAAATGCAAGACTATATCTACATGCAACATTTGGCTGGTGGAGGTTCTATGTTTATGATTTTGCATAAAGCTAATTTTTCCCTACAACAAAGGAATAAATTTATTTAACTACTCCCAAGTTGTTCCAAATAGTTGAGAAGGTTCCCCCAACTCAAATCCCAATTAAAACTATCATCATTTAATCCAATTCAATTAATTAAAGAGTGATGAGATCAAGAATAATATCCAATTCCAGATACTCAAAATGTCCATAACCGGGGACACGTCTAACTATGATTAGGTTATACACTATGCAAAGGTTGCACACTTTTCCTCACAAGACTCGACCGCATCCATGATCGGATGATCGAGACATAGTCTTTCTGAAGCACTTACTCTCTACTCCGGGCAGACCGGTACACCTACTTTCCCTCTACATCTGCTAGTCCACCTCTTCGAGAGCTGATACAACTTACTCAACTATGCCAGAGCCCATAATGGCTTGTGGCTGCACACAGAAGTTTCTAGTTATGAAATATCATATGATCCCTTTGAGCTTGGGTGGCGAACCGAGGAAAAATCACACGGGTACCCCGAGATTTCCCTTAGTGGACAGCACTGGGTTCCCCAGGTGCCCCAACCAATCCACCCAGACGTGTGTTAAAGTTGCCACCTTAATGTTATCCAAGATTAATAACTCTCAAAACTTCCATGTGATTCACTATAGAATCCCCATCTACGAGCATGGCTAAGCAATAATAAAGCATAATGTATATTCCCGGGGTGATCAAAATGGTATTAGGTTCCTACCTCAAGTACTACAACCAAACCACAAGTTCCCAATCCTACTCATGCAAATATTTGAGGGCAATACTAATGCATAGTAAAAACTGGGTATAGAGGAGTATGATCAAAGTGTAACTTTCCTTGTTGACGATCTGCAAGCTCTAGAGATTCATAGTAACAAGCTTCATACTCTGGGTAATCTAGCATAGACAAACAGTAGTATTCATAAGCAATCACTCGAACGAAATAACGAGGAAACCGAGAAAAGATACAAATCAAACACGAAACAAGCAATGGATTAAACTAACATAAAGTAAAACCTAACAGCGTTATTATCATGTAGATTAGATCTTAATAGTAGGTACATGTGATTAGCTACGATTTGCAAAAATAAACAACTCAAACAGAGAAACGAAACTCAAGATACAAACGAAACAAGGTCGTTTACTAATTAGAACTAAACTCAAATTTTACAGTGCAAAAATCATGTTCAAGTTAGTCAACTAGAAAGAACAGATTGTTACAAAGATTTAGGCGCCGATTTCATCTAATTTGGACAAACAAGTAAAAAGTTACTCTAGTTTTAAGATCAGGGGCTAAATTGCGAGAAAACTATTCGCAGATAGGTCCCTAGCCAAAA
The DNA here is from genome assembly GCF_002162155.2 of Triticum dicoccoides. Classification (NCBI taxonomy): domain Eukaryota; kingdom Viridiplantae; phylum Streptophyta; class Magnoliopsida; order Poales; family Poaceae; genus Triticum; species Triticum dicoccoides. The sequence continues at coordinate 208,785,922 of NC_041383.1, forward strand.
AAAAACTAAAAAAAAAACTACCGCATGGATGTTCACTAACAGAACTAATCTAACAAAAATCATTCATTAAAATGAACGAACAAATGAACATTTGTTAAATAAGTAAACCTAAAAAAATAAACCGATCTAACTACCGAACCGACTAAACAAAAAAAATGGAAAAGACCGAATGGTTATTACTGGTTCGCTGGGGTTAACCGGACGGCAGCGGTGGTAGCGGATCGGGACGGGGTCGGCGCGGGTGATGATGAGGCGATGTGGCGGTGCTGGCAGTGGCAGCAGCAGGCGGCAGCGACGAGGGTGGTCTACGGCGGCGGCGGCGCGCGGCAGGCGCTGGCGGCGGCGGTGCGGCGTGGAGGCAAGGGCTGCAGCGGCCCTAGGTGTTATACCTAGTGCATCAGGTCCAATGAAAATCTTTGTTGACAATACTAGTGCAATTGCCTTGGCAAAGAAATCCAGATTTCACAAGAGAACCAAACACATCAAGAGACGCTTCAATTCCATCCGGCATAAAGTCCTGGAGGGAGACATAGATATTTGCAAGATACATACGGATCTGAATGTTGCAGACCTGTTGACTAAGCCTCTCCCACGAGCAAAACATGATCGGCACCCAGACTCCATGGGTGTTAGAATCATTACTTTGTAATCTAGACTATTGACTCTAGTGCAAGTGGGAGACTGAAAGAAATATGCCCAAGGCAATAATAAAGTTGTTATTTATATTTCCTTATATCATGATAAATGTTTATTATTCATGCTAGAATTGTATTTACCAGAAACTTAGTACATGTGTGAATACATAGACAATACATAGTTTCCCTAGTATGCCTCTACTTGACTAGATCGTTAATCAAAGATGGTTATGTTTCCTAACCATAGACATGTGTTGTCATTTGATGAATAGGATCACATCATTACGAGAATGAGGTGATGGACAAGACCCATCCGTTAGCTTAGCATTATGATTGTTACAGTTTCATTGCTACTGTTTCTTCATGACTTATACATGTTCCTCGGACTATGAGATTATGCAACTCCCGAATATCGGAGGAACACCTTGTGTGGTATAAAACATCACAACCTAACTAGGTGATTTGAAATATGCTCTACAAGTGTCTCCGAAGGTGTTTGTTGGGTTGGCATAGATCAATATTAGGATTTGTCACTCCGTGTTTCAGAGAGGTATGTCTAGGCTCTCTCGGTAATGCTCATCACTATAAGCCTTGCAAGCAATGTGACTAATGAGTTAGTTGCAGGATGAAGTATTACGGAACGAGTAAAGAGACTTGCCAGTAACGAGATTGTCGGCGTTCGGGGAACGGGGGTCCCCAGACTTGCCTGCCTGCGGCCTGCGGCGTGGCTCAAGGGGCGGCCCAGCACGGACCATCTTCATCAGCACGAGCTCAAGACCCTCGCGAGGGGCCAAGCCTCACGGGGTGGACGACAGGGAGCTTCCTCAGGCACGGCCTCGTCAGGCTGGCTCGCGAGGAGGCGGAGAGATCAAGGCGGGGTACCTCACGAGGTGCCCATGACGCAAGCCATGATGACCAAGGGCGCCAGGCGGGCGCCAGGCCGCACAATGTCCTCCTTTCCTCTTTGGTGCAAAGGGGGCAAGCATAGGAAAGAGCAACAAGAAAAGGCATCCGTTTCGGTGCAACAAGACCAAGACCGTCGCAACGGCAGGAAGGAAGTCATTGTGGAGCCCAAGCCGGCGTCACCACCATAGCCTTTGGCAGGCGAGGACCAACTTTAGTCAGGATAAGTGTACTAGATGTTCCCCTTCAAAATGGCCAATTGTTGGCGCCCTTCCCGCTCAATATTTGGGAAGAGGCTCAGGGCCTTTGCCTATAAATAGGACTAGCCACCCACAAGGTAGAGGGGATTGATCGATCAGTTGAAGAGAGGAACCAGATCGAGATCATCATCTAGAAACCAGCAGAGAGAGGGCGACTGAACTCCCCCGAGCAGTTCATCGCACCAGCCAAGAACAGACCCTCGTGAGGTTGTTCTTCCTTGTATTGTTCATCATCAGCCCAAGAGGCAATCCACCACACCACAAACTAGAGTAGGGTATTACACCACAATGGTGGCCCGAACTAGTATAAACCCTATGTCTCTTGTGTTGTTCCTTTCATAGCTTAGATCCTAGCGAGGCGGTGAGGTGCAGGTAGGTAGAGGGTGAAATCTCCGCGCGCACCCCAGTGTTCGAATCTAGAGGGTCTGCCGGAACCCAAAATCCGACATTTGGCGCGCCAGGTAGGGGTGCGCCGGAATTCGTGTCCCGCCGCCCTGTTCTTCATCGACCATCGCATCCATATCGGACGCTCGTCGGGCCCGCGCCGAGCCCCGAGCCGCTCTCGCTTCCTGCGTCGCCCAGACGCCCCCGTCGGCGGCCGCCCACGCCGTTCCCCATCGCCTTCCATCAACGCCGCCACCGGCCCGGCGGGGAACGAGTAGCAACCATCGTCCCAGCATCCGCCAGTGAGGCGAGACGGCCGCACTGCTACTCCCTCACTCACCCCAGCTGGTTCTTCGTCCCGCGCACTCAGCGCGACCATGGAGGCTCGAGATGCACTCATCACGGCAAATGAGCTCCTGCGCTACCGCCCGGTTGACGACGTCTATGAAGAGTGGCTCGACCGCAAGCCCGAGCGCGTCCGTGCTGCACGGGGATCCCCCGCACCGTCCATCTCGCTGCACCGCGCCCCGCCCTGCGCGGGCAATTAAGCTCCGGGGGCGCCTCAGCCAAGAACAGACCCTCGCGAGGTTGTTCTTCCTTGTATTGTTCATCATCAGCCCAAGAGGCAATCCACCACAACACAAACTAGAGTAGGGTATTACACCACAATGGTGGCCCGAACTAGTATAAACCCTATGTCTCTTGTGTTGTTCCTTTCATAGCTTAGATCCTAGCGAGGCGGTGAGGTGCAGGTAGGTAGAGGGTGAAATCTCCGCGCGCACCCCAGTGTTCGAATCTAGAGGGTCTGCCGGAACCCAAAATCCGACATTTGGCGCGCCAGGTAGGGGTGCGCCGGAATTCGTCTCCCGCCGCCCTGTTCTTCATCGACCATCGCATCCATATCGGACGCTCGTCGGACCCGCGCCGAGCCCCGAGCCGCTCTCGCTTCCCGCGTCGCCCAGACGCCCCCGTCGTTGGCCGCCCACGCCGTTCCCCATCGCCTTCCATCAACGCCGCCACCGGCCCGGCGGGGAACGAGTAGCAACCATCGTCCCAGCATCCGCCAGTGAGGCGAGACGGCCGCACTGCTACTCCCTCACTCACCCCAGTTGGTTCTTCGTCCCGCGCACTCAGCGCGACCATGGAGGCTCGAGATGCGCTCATCACGGCAAACGAGCTCCTGCGCTACCGCCCGGTCGACGACGTCTATGAAGAGTGGCTCGACCGCAAGCCCGAGCGCGTCCGTGCTGCACGGGGATCCCCCGCACCGTCCATCTCGCTGCACCGCGCCCCGCCCTGCGCGGGCAATGAAGCTCCGGGGGCGCCTCAGCCGCCTCCCCCTCAAGAAGGCGCCCTGGCCCCAAGGCACGTGGCCCCTGGGCGGAACCCACTCCGTCCGGCACCAGCGCGGCAAGAGCAGAGTTGCCAGGAGGTCCCTCGCCCCCAAGAAGCTGCTCGAGTGCTCCCTGCTCCGGCCCGTCGCGACCACGCTCCTGTTCCAGCACGCCAAGACCCCGCACTGCTCCCAGCTGCAGCACATGGGGACTCGCAAGACCAAGCTCTTCGTCACCAAAGGCCTCCCGTGGCCACAGCGGGCTACCACGCCTTCACCACCAAGCTGCACAGCGTCGCATGGCCCGGCAAGTTCAAGCCAGACCTGCCTCCTCGCTACAACGGCACGGCCGACCCTACGGAGTTCCTCCAGCTCTATGAGCTGGGCATCAAAGCCGCCAACGGGGACGAGAAGGTCATGGCGAACTGGTTTCCCATGGCACTCAAGGAAGGGGCCCGCACCTGCCTCCTGAACCTGGCTCCTGGCACGATCTCCTCCTGGGACGAGATGCGCACCCGTTTCATCGCCAACTTCCAAGGGACTCGCGACCGGCCACCTGCCGTGAGCGACATGCGCCGCATCAAGCAGCAACCAGGGGAGACCCTGTAGAAGTACATCCAGCGCTTCAACAACGCACGCCTCAAGATTCCCAAGGTGACCGAGGAGGCCATCATCTCAGCCTTCTCCGACGGTGTGCGTGACGTCAAGATGAAGGAGGAGCTGGCGATGCATGAAGATCTGTGCACTTCCTTGGAGCTATTCAACTTGGCGAACAAGTGCGCCAGGGCTGAGGAAGGGCGCCTTTCCCTCCTCCAGCTACCAGCCGTAGACCCAGAAGAGAAGAAATCCAAGGCCAAGGACGTGAAGCGCAAGGGGGCTGCCGTGCTCACGGCAGAACCAGACACCAAGCGGGGTAGAGATCAGCCCGAGTCTTTCAAGGGCAGCCGGTAGTGTGTGTACCACGACCTCCACACCCACAACACCAACGAATGTCAAGAGCTACGAGCCGTGCGAGAAGGGAGGATCAGCCAATGCCCCGACCACAACGATCGAGGCTATGGCCGAGGAGGAGGAAGGAACGCAGGACGCTGGGAAGACCGCGGCCCTCACCAAGGGTGGCGCGACCGACCTCGCGAGGATCGCTGGCAGGATCAGCCTCGCAAGGGAGACTGGAGGGATCAGCCTCGCGAGGATCGTCCGCAAGGAAACGCAGGCCTCCCTCCACTGCCGCCGCAGCCAAGGAGAAACAAGGACCATCATCAAGACGAGGGGGCTGGGGGCTTCAAGGAGCCGCGCGCGATCGCCTGCATCCTGGGCGGAGCTCAAGCCCCAGCCTCTCAGCGCATCTTCAAGCAGTTCGCCCGCGAAGTGAATGCAGTCCTCCCCAATCTCGAAGCCACGCGCCCTCTTAGGTGGTCAGCGTGCGCCATCACATTCAGCTCAGCGGATCAGCTCAAGTGCGCGGCCACAGCCGGAGTCCTCCTGATGCTTTGCTCCCCAGTCATCAGCAACATGCAAGTCACCAGGACCCTCATCGATGGTGGGGCAGGGCTCAACATCCTGTCCGAAGAGACATTCAACAATCTCCAAGTGCCTTACGATCAGCTTTAGACAACCAAGCCTTTCTACGGAGTCACTGATGGCTCCACGGTTCCGATTGGGCAGGTCCGCCTCCCTGTCACCTTCGGGGCGTGCAAGAACTACCGCACCGAGCTCATCGACTTCTACGTCGCCCACATTCGCCTGCCATACAACGCCATCCTCGGGTACCCAGCTCTCGCCAAGTTCATGGCCGTGACTCATCACGGCTACAACGTCCTCAAGATCCCAGGAAGCCTTGTGAAGAAAGAGACGCAGTGTGCTCCCTGGAGCGAGCTTTTCAGGCCGCATCACTTGAAGACCCAGATCGCGGGAGCGGGAGGCTCCCTGAGACCGCTCCCAAGAAGAAGAAGACATCGCCAGGCCTGACCCCTCAGGAGGCAGGCCCCTCAGGGTCTACCCTTGCTCAGGGGGCACCTCCTTCTGTCGCATAGGAAGGCGTGCCCGGCGCCCTCCTCAAGCAAGGCTCGGGGGCTCCCTCCTGGAGGGCCACCGACCTTGCTAAGGTCACGAGGGAGCGCTCGGGCACCACTTGGAGGTGTGTTTCAAAGCACGTTTCCCTCAGGAAGGAGCAAGGCAAGGAGGGCCAAACCCTCAGGATTTCGTCAGTCAGATCATGCAGGAGTTACAGGAGTCAAGAGTGATGAGTGGCAGCCGCCGCTTACCCGCCGCAGCTCCCCATCCAGGCGATGATGGTGGGCTGCGCGTCCGCATCGACATCCCAGGGCTCAACCAAGCCGCCTCTTAGGAGCGCTTCTGGCCCTCACGCGCGGGGCGCTGCGAAGGCCCACCCCACAGCTGCGTTCGCATGCCCTACGGCTTGCCGAACGCGGCTGCCGCATACCAGCGCCTCATGAGGAGCATCCTGGAGGCTCAGGAGGCCAGGCGTTCCACAGTCCTGGCGGAGATGGAGATGGTCCACAAGGAGCCACCAGCGCCTCCGGAATCTCCCGAGGCTCCTGGACCTGGGGGCTCATGAAGATCGGCTTCCGCAGCCCACGACGTCTGCTACTTCAACACCCCTTCGTCTTCAACACTATCAGGTGACATCCTTCAAGTTTCGTTTCCAATCGGGAGCGCCCCAGGGCTGCATTATTCCCAGGCCGCGTGGGTCCGTCCCTGCGGCATGTATCCCCTTTTGCTTTATGTTCCTAGTTTACTTTTTTGGGGGCGCCCCTCGGGCTGCATCATCCCCAAGTTGCTCGGGCCAGACCCAGCGGCATGTACCCCTCTTGCGTTTATTTTGGGGCCATGTGTTCGACCCATCATGCTTGTTATTTGATGCCTGTCCATGGCACCTCTTCTTCCTTCAAGTCGTCCGCTTGCATGTTAAAGGGGGGGTACCTGAGCATCGCGACTCATGGGCTCCTACTGGCTCTCCAGCCCTCACCCTCTACTTTTGTCCATGGCATCGCGACCTGGCATACCAGCGATGACTGAGACCTGCTCGAGGGCCAGGACCCGAGGACGTAGAGCGTCGGCATCTAACCAAACTTGCAAGAACACATCACAAGTTAAGGCCCAATGCCAGGCACAACCCGCCTTGAGGTAGGGCCCCGTGAGTCTCGCGCTGGCTCACGGGTGCCCAGATACACCTCGTCAGGCCCTACCGTGCCAGCCACGTGTCAGGGCGGGGCTGTACACGCCCCGGGGGCTCCTCCCGGAGGGGCGCCCCCTCCCACGCACCAGTGGAAGCACCATGCTCCGCACTGGCTGATGACACTGCCGAGGAGCGGCTATGCCCGTACACATACAGAAGCGCTATGCTCTGCGCTGGTGATAAACAACTGAGGGTGGCCCCGGCCGCATCAACCTCAGGGAGCCCAGAGCTCAGTGTTTGGCCCCATCGCAATGCCTCCCCTCGAGAGTGCCCCACGAGGGGGCTGGGCCCGGGGGCTGCACCTGGGTCACGCCCAGACGCACGCCACCCAGCCAGGCCCCTCGGGCCTGGTTCGTCGCACGTCCCTCCTCGAGCGGAGCCAAGGTACGAAGGCCATTTGAGCGTCAAGGGGGATTCCTGAGCATCGCGACTCAAGAGCCTAACTGGTCACATAGCCCCTCACTCCTTAGTTTCGAAAGGCTAACGACGGTTGAGGTATGCATGGGGCCGGGCTCTACAGACGTAGAATGCTAGATTCACCCCCACATCTCACCTCCCTACTTGTTGTTCGTGCACCAAAGGGTACTCCTGAGCATCGCGACTCAGGAGCCTAACTTGTCATGTAGCCCCTCACTCCTTAGTCCCGTCCTGGTTTCCGGTTGGGGCTAACGGCGGCTGAGGTATGCGCGGGGCCGGGCTGTGCCGACGTAGAACATAAGCAAGTAGGAAGGAAAAGCGCAAATCTCAAGGAATTCAAAAGCAAATATTACAGTCCGTAACTGTTATCACAACACCAAACACAAGTTTAAACGCCTCCCCGAGGCATGATGCATGTTGCAGGAGCTGAAAGCAGAACATGAGCCACAACGGAGTCATTTGTTGGCGGCAGAGCTGCGCGGAGTGGGTTTGCCTTGTGAAGCTGCAGGGCCGGCAGCGCCTCGCTTCGGCTTGGTGCTGAAGGCCCGGAACTTCGCCAGCAGAGCCTCCGCATGGCCCTTCACGACCTCAGTAGCGGCAGCGGCAAGCTCGCCGCTCGCTGGCTCCAGTAGGCTGTCGAGGTCAACGTTGGGATCGCGAAGGTAGACGTGGGTAAGGACCCGCGTCAGCGCCGCAGAAGATAGGACACGCGCCTCGGGCTCAGCCGTAGGGCCAAGGCCAAGGGTGACATGTTCAAGATCACGGATCAGGAAGAGGAGCAGCTTGGCGGGGCCGTCCTCGGCGCCAGCCAGCGGGCTTTCCAGGCCACTATCATAAAGTGACCTCAGCAAGGTGCGAGCCTTCACCTCCATCACCGTGAAGGCCTCATGGTCCTCGGCGAGGACCCATGCCTTGCCGTCCAGCTCGACCTTCCTCGCCTCCAACTCCTGCTCCAGTGCACCCAGGCGATCACGGCGCTTGTTAAGCTTGGCGTCTCGGTCCTTGACGGCCGCCTCGTGAGCCTTCATGTCTTCCTCCTTCTCTTGGCGAATGCGGACCTCCTTGGCAAGCTGGTCCCGCAGGCCCTGCAGCTCGCTCTCCAGTGTCTTGTAGCGACCTCGGGCATCGGCCGCCTCCCCCAAGGCAGCGGCGCGAGCAGCCTTTGCCCCAAGGACGGCCTGCTTCTCCTCGTCGCATGCCGTCGAGGCCTGAACCAGCGCCGCTCGAATCGAAGCATCAGAGCGAATCCAACCAGAAGCCAGCTCCAAGCGCCCGGCCACCAAGCAAGGGGCGGCGCCCAGAAGATCTTGCCGCAGCCGATCCAGTACAGCAGTAGCACGATCCAGAACCGTGGGAGGAGTCGTAGAGACAACAGTTGGTGGAGTAAGAGGAGAGGACGGCAGCGTAACCAAAGTATCCTAAGGTGGGACCTGCTGCACCCCAACAGGTGTGGCGGTGGCATCAGGCAAGGATACCTCAGGAGTCGCTTGGGCCATGGGGGCTGAGCTTTCTCCAGCCAGCTCCACCAGGCCTCGCAAGGATGACCGGGCAGGAGAGGCCCGTGCCTTGCAGTCACCTCCTTTTGCGGGCAGAGGCGCTGCCCCAGACAGAACCTCGGGAGCCCCCTTCAGCTTCTTCGCCGCAGGCGCCAGCCTAGCCAAGAGATATAGACATCAAGCCTCAGCGAGAAAACAGGGAATAAAACAAGAATCAAGCACTTACTGGTCATCGCTCGTGAGCTCAAGCAACCTCCGGCCATACTTGAAGCACGAGAGCCGGCTGCAGGGATCAGCCTGGAGAGGCTCGGGGGCAGGAGGCGCGTCTGTGGATCGCCTCAGAGCCGGGGCGGACCCGCGGGGGACCAGCCCAGTCCTGTCCTTCTTCGAGATCGGGGGCAAGCTCTCGCCGCCCCGCTTGTCGCCATCCTCGTCATCGCTCGGCAAGAGGCGGAGAGCGCGGGACCTGCGCCGGGGGAGGGGCGCTCTCGACTACCCGTCGGTAGCCTCGGAGTCAGGCCCTTCTTCTCGCTCCTCTTCGCTGGAGTCGCTGGAGGACACGTTCACCGTCGCCATGTCCGCCAGGTCCTCGAGAACCTCCGCGGGCATGGGCCCGTCCCCATTGAAGATGGGCATGGAGTCCACCGCCTGCTCCCAATCATCTCGAACGAACATGGGCACAGGGGCGCCCTCCAGCCTCGCCACATCTCCTCCGATCAAAGATTGGAGGACCGCGGCCAGATCTTCGTCGGCCAAGACTGCGGGGCTCGGGCAGGGCCTCCACAGCGGAAGCGAGTACTTGCGAAGCGGGGCCACCTAGTGCTCCAGAAATTCCCTCAGGAGCGACGCACCGGTCAGCTTCGCCGCTGCCATGTTGCCCAGCCTCAGATCCGCGTCCATCTTCTCCAGCACCGGCTTCGCGCGGGGGTCCACGAGTTCCACGCAAGACCAATCATCGGAGCTCGTGGGGTGCTCCATGGGCAGAATCAGCCGAGGATGGATGCGCCCAGCATCTACCATGACCCACTTGCTCCTGAAGCCCTCGATCCTCTTCCCGGGCTTCGAGATAGCGTTGGAGCCGCCATACGCGACAAAGCTCGCGCACGCGGAAATGGGACCACGAGAGGTCAGGAGGGAGAAGTAGTGGTGCAGCAAGGCTACTGAGGGCTGCACTCCGACGTGAGCCTCATAGTAGTAGGCGAAGATCGCCAGAAGAAGAACGGAGTTGGGGTGGAGGTGCAGAGCTTGCAGTTCGTAATGGTGGAGGACAGAGAAGAAAAACTCGGAAAAGGGAGGCACCAGACCGGCAGCAATGGCGCTTACGAAGAGCGGATAGAAGGTGCTCCCTTGGCCCTCGGGGAGGGCGGAGCAGGCCTTGAACACCTTTGCCCCGTCCACACCTTGTGCCGCCACCGTCCGGCGCACCCGGGCAAGGCTCGTCTCCGACACGTTCGGCGAGTCCAAGGCGGGTGAGTACCAAGCTCCGGCCGGCGTCTGGCGAGGCGCCATGCCTTGCTAGGGCATGAGGTCGGAGTTGATCTGAAGATTTTAGAGGCAGGAAGGAAGGGCGCAAGAAAGGGGATCTGGGCAATGAATGGAGGAAGCAAAGCCTAGGCAGATGCCGCTCTTTTGACGACTCGCGTAGTTGCTAAGGCACCCATGACAAACCAACTGCCACACGGTGTCCTAGGCCGCAGGCTGTTAGGGCCCGCGGTGCTTCACACTTGCCCCTTCGCTTCTCTACTCAGCCAAGTCCGGGCGCGCCTTGGGCCCGGGGGCTACTGTCGGCGTTCTCGGAACGGGGGTCCCCAGACTTGCCTGCCTGCGGCCTGCGGCGTGGCTGCACGGCCCATCTTCATCAGCACGAGCTCAAGACCCTCGCGAGGGGCTAAGCCTCGCGGGGTGGACGACAGGGAGCTTCCTTAGGCACGGCCTCGTCGGGCTGGCTCGCGAGGAGGCGGAGAGATCAAGGCGGGGTACCTCACTATGTGCCCATGACGCAAGCCATGACGACCAAGGGCGCCAGGCGGGCGCCAGCCCGCGCAGTGTCCTCCTTTCCTCTTTGGTGCAAAGGGGGCAAGCGCAGGCAAGAGCTTCAAGCAAAGGCATCCGTTTCAGTGCAACAAGACCAAGACCGTCGCAACGGCAGGAAGGAAGTCATTATGGAGCCCAAGCCTGCGTCACCACCAGAGCCTTTGGCAGGCGAGGACCAACTTTAGTTAGGATAACTGTACTAGATGTTCCCCTTCAAAATGGCCAATTGTTGGCGCCCTTCCCGCTCAATATTTGGGAAGAGGCACAGGGCCTTTGCCTATAAATAGGACTAGCCACCCACAAGGTAGAGGGGATCGATCGATCGATCGAAGAGAGGAACTAGATCGAGATCATCATCTAGAAACTAGCAGAGAGAGAGAGCGATTGAACTCCCCCGACAAGTTCATCGCACCAGCCAAGAACAGACCCTCGCGAGGCTGTTCTTCCTTGGCTTGTTCATCATCAGCCCAAGAGGCAATCCACCACACCACAAACTAGAGTAGGGTATTACACCACAATGGTGGCCCGAACTAGTATAAACCCTGTGTCTCTTGTGTTATTCCTTTCATAGCTTAGATCCTAGCGAGGCGGTGAGGTGCAGGTAGGTAGAGGGCAAAATCTCCGTGCACACCCCAGTGTTCGAATCTAGAGGGTCTGCCAGAACCCGAAATCCGACAGAGATTGAACTAGGTATGATGATACCGACGATCGAATCTTGGGCAAGTAACATACCGATGACAAAGGGAACAATGTATGTTGTTGTGCGGTTTGACCGATAAAGACCTTCGTAGAATATGTAGGTGCCAATATGAGCATCTAGGTTCCGATATTGGTTATTGATCGGAAATGTGTCTCGATCATGTCTACATAGTTCTCGAACCCGTAGGGTCCGCACGCTTAACGTTCCATGATGATTTGTATTATGAGTTATGTGATTTGATGACCGAAGTTTGTTCGGAGTCCCGGATGAGATCACATACATGACTTGGAGTCTTGAAATGGTTGAGACACAAAGATTGATATATTGGAAGGTTATGTTCGGACACCGGAAAGGTTTCGGACATTTTCTGGAATACCGGGAGATACCGGAACCCCCCGGAGGAAGTAGTGGGCCTTCATGGGCCTTAGTGCAAAGGAGAGGAGGGTCGCAAGGGTGGCCACGCGCCCCCCCATGGCAAGTCCAAATTGGACTAGGGAGGGGTGGTGCCCCTCTCTTTCCTTCTCCCTCTCCTCCTTCTCTCTCTCCCCTTCTTGGAAAAAGGAGGGGACTCCAACTAGGATTGGGAATCCTAGTTGGACTCCCCCTTTGGCGCGCCCCTCCTGGCCGCCAGCCTCCTCCTCTCCCTCCTTTATATATGGGGGCAGGGGCACCCCAAAGTACAACAAACAATCTCTTAGACATGTGCGGTGCCCCCTCCACAGTTTAACACCTCGGTCATATCGTCATAGTGCTTAGGCGAAGCCCTGCGCCAGTAACTTCATCATCAACGTCACCACGCAGTCGTGCTAATGAAACTCTCCCTTGTCCTCAACTGGATCAAGAGCACGAGGGACGTCATCAAGCTGAACGTGTGCTGAACTCGGAGGCGTCGTATGTTCGGTGCTAGATCGGCTGGATCGTGAAGACGTTCGACTACATCAACCGTGTTAACATAACGCTTCCGCTTTCGGTCTATGAGGGTACGTGGACACACTCTCCCATCTCGTTGATATGCATCTACTAGATAGATCTTGCGTGATCGTAGGAATTTGTTTTGAATTACTACATTCCCCAACAAGAACTATTGAGCAGGCTGAAGAACTATTAAATAATATATTGATAAATTATAATAATTGGACACTTCCCGAACTACCACTTAAACCAACTCTGAAGAGAAGGGGTATTCTATATCTGAGTCATGAAGATATGCAAGTGGCAAAGAAATCTATGAAGGAAAAGGTATTAAAGCTGAAGATGTTAAGAATTTACCACCTATTGAAGAAATGCACGGATTCGACACCCCAACACAGGAAGTAGAGGTAAATTCTCTTATAAGATTTGATGAATGTGATATTCCTTACAATAAATCTTCCAGTCAATGCTTGGATGAATTTGATAACTGTATTATTAAGCAAGAAGATTTCAACTCATATGTTATGAAGCAATTGAAACATAATGCTTTTATGATTGATCTTTTAAGTGACTTGATGTTTAGAATTGTTAATGATGTTAAGGGTATAGGAAAGCATGCTTCCATGGTTCAAACCTAGTTAGAACAAGTATCTAAGTCACAAAATGATTTGCTTAATGAGATGAATAATAACATGAATGATCATGTTATTATATTAATGTCTAGAGGACATAAAATGACTCAGGAGCCAGTTTATCCTGAAGGTCACCCTAAAATAATTGAACAAGATTCTCAGAGAATTAATACTGATGCACCTAGTCCATCTAAGAACAAAAATAGAAATAGAAATGATAGGACTATGCATTCTTCTAGCAAACCTGAGGTAGAAAAACCTTCCGAGAATATTGATGGTGTTTCTATCTCTGATGCTGAGACGCAATCTAGTAATGAACATTCACCTAGCGATAATTATAATGATGATGTTCATGTAGATGCTCAACCAGACAATGATAAAGAACCAGATAATGATGTTGAAATAGAACCTGCTGTTGACCTTGATAACCCACCTCCTAAGAATAAAAGATATGATAAATGAGATTTCATTGCTAGGAAACATGGTAAGGAAAGAGAACCATGGGTTCAGAAACCTATGCCTTTTCCAACTAAAGCACCTTCGGATAAGGATGAGGAACAATTTGAGCGCTTTATTGAGATGCTTAGGCATGTTTTCTTGTGTACTCGTTTGAATGATATATTTGAAAATGCCTCCATATGCTAAGCACATGAAAGATACCTCAAGCTGAAATTTCCATCATGCTTGCAAATTATTCTTTCAAGGGTGGAGTGCCTAAGAAACTAGGAGATCCAGGAATTCCAACTATACCATGCTCCATTAAAATAAGTTATGTCAAAACTGCTTTATGTGACTTGGGAGCTAATACGTTTCCAACGTATCTATAATTTTTTATTGTTCCATGCTGTTATAGTATCAATCTTGGATGTTTTATATACATTTACTAGCAACTTTATATCATTTTTTAGGACTAACCTATTGACATAGTGCCTAGTGTAAGTTGCTATTTTTTGCTTGTTTTTTACTTCATAGAATATTAATACCAAACAAAGTCCAAATGCCATGAAATTTTTGGAGATTTTTTCCTGGTGATAAGAAAGCCTCGAAGCTTCTGGAGTACATGAGAGGAGGCCTGTGGGGCCCACTATGTACCAGGGCATGCCAGGGGCCTCTAGCGTGCCCTGGTGGGTTGTGGAGCCCACAGGAACCGCCATGACCTACTTCCGCCTCTACAAATACTCTAAAATCCCAGAAACCATAGGGGAGTCGACAGAACACTTTTTCCACCGCTGCAAGTTCCAGAACCACGAGATCCAATCTAGAGGCCTTTTTTGGCACTCTGTCGAGGGGGCGACGATCACGGAGGGGTTCTTCATCATCCTTGTTGCCCCTCCGATGATGCGTGAGTAGTTTACCATAGACCTATGAGTTCATAGTCACCAGCTAGATGACTTCTCTCTTTTTGATCTTCAATACAATTTTCTTGGAGATCTATTTTATGTAACTTTTTCTTACAGTGTGTTTGTTGCATTCCGGTTAATTGTGGGTTTATGATCAGTTCTATCCATGAATATTAATTGAGTCTTTGCTGAACTCTTTTATGCATGATTGTTATAGCCTCGTATTTCTTCTCCGATTTATTAGTTTGGTTTGGCCAATTAGATTGATTTATCTTACCATGGGAAGAGGTGCTTTGTGATGGGTTCGATCTTGCGGTGCTCAATCTCAATGACAGAAAGACACATGACATGCATGTATTGTCGCTATTAAGGGTAACAAGATGGTGTTTATTCATACATGAGTTTATCTTGTCTACATCATATCATCGTTCTTATTGCATTATTACTCCGTATTTCCATGAACTTAATACACTAGATGCATGATGGATAGCGGTCAGTGTGTGGAGTAATAGTAGTAGATGCAGAATCGTTTCGGTCTACTAATCTTGGACATGATGCCTATGTACATGATCATTGCCTTGGATATCGTCATGATTATTCTCTTTTCTATCAATTGCCCAATAGTAATTTGGTTACCCACCATACACTATTTTGTTGAGAGAAACCTCTAGCGAAAACTACGACCCCTGGGGTCTATTTCCTATCATATTAAAACCAAAAATACCTTGCTGTAGTTTTTCTTTCTTTATTTTATTTTGTGTTTTTGTTAGATATATTTATCAAATCTCGTACAATTTAATCTATCTCAATATCGTTGAGGGATTGACAACCTCTCTTATGCGTTGGGTTAAAAGTTTTTGTTGTTTTTATGCAGGTGATGTTTACATAGTGTTGCTTGGTTCTCCTACTGGTTTGATAACCTTGGTTTCAAAACTGAGGGAAATACTTTCCATTACTATGCTGCATCATCCCTTCCTCTCTGGGGAAATACCAACGCAGATACAAGCAACCGGGAAGAATTTCTGGCGACGTTGCCGGGGAGACATCATCAACATCTATCAAGTACCTAATCACAACTCTCATCTCCTTGCAATTACTTTATTTTCCATTTGACTCTCATTTTCATCTCCCCCACTTCTAAAACATTTTTAGAAAAACACAAAAATATTTGCATTTTTATTGGGCTTCTTTCCGTTTGCCTTTTTCTTGTTTGATCTTCTGTTTGTGTGTGATCTTGTTTGCATAGTCAAGACGTCTCAAGAAAATACCTAACTGTGTGATTTTTCCAATACTAATAATAATGATTTTATTAGTACTCCGATTGCTCATCTCGCTGCTAGTGCAGAGTATTATGATATTAATGTCACTTTGTTGAATCTTGTTATGAAAGAGCAATTTTCTGGTAGTCCTAATGAGGATGTCATGTCCCATCTAAACACTTCTGTAGAACTGTGTGATATGCAAAAGAAAAAAGATGTGGACAATGATATTGTCAAATTGAAATTATTCCCTTTTTCTTTGCGGGATCATGCAAAAAATTGGTTTTCATCTTTGCCTCGCAATACTATTGATTCATCGGATAAGTGCAAAGATGCTTTTATCCCTAAGTATTTTCCTCCCACGAAAATTATTTCCCTTAGAAAAAAAATCATCAATTTCAAGCAACTTTAGCATTAACATGTCGCGTAATCTTGGGAAAGAATGAAATTAATGCTAAGAAATTGTCCTACTCATGGTTTATATCTATGGATGATTATAAAAAACTTTTATGCGAGATTGAATTTTGTTTCTAGAAATCTTTTATATTTCATCGCGGGTGGTACTTTTATGAAAATATTTTGGGAGAAGCTACTAAGTTACTTGATAATATCATGGCAAATTATTCACAATGGCATAACGAAAGAGCACCTACTAGTAAAAAGGTTAATTCGGTTGAAGAAATTAGTACTTTGAGTGAATATGTTGATGCACTTATGAAATTGGTTGCTAGTAAAAATGCTCCTATTGATCTTAATGATGTGCCTTTGTCTACTTTGATTGAGCAAAATAGTGACCCCGTAGATGTGAATTTTTTCTCACGAAACAATTTTAATAACAATGCTTATAGAGGTAATTTCTATGGTAATTCTTATAATAATAATAATAATAATAATAATAATAATAATAATAATAATAATAATAATAATATAATAATAATAATAATAGTATGCCCTCTGTTGAAAGTAATATTAAATAATTTATCAATGCTCAAAAAGTTTTTAACACTATGATAGAAGAAAAATTGAGTAAGATTGATGATATGTCTAGAAGCATTGATAGAATTTCACATGATGTGGAAAATCGCAAGGTTATAAAATTTCCATCCAAGGTTGATATTAATGAATCAATTAAAGGTTTATATGTTTCTATATATGAAATTAAGAAAAGAACCGATATGCTCAGAGCGAAAAGAGAAAAAAAATTAGAAAGAACATTTTCGCCCATTTGCTCTCATAGTAATGATGAAGATGTGTCACAACCCTACAAATTGCATGCAAATAGTTGCGTTTGCATCAATGCATCATGGTTAGATTTTTTTAAACTTGAAATGGGGATTGATCAAACCCTAGCACCCCTCTCACAAACTAGGATCAACTGAAAATATTTTCAATGAACCGAAAATGCCCTTCAGAAAAGTTCATCATTTTTGAATTGGTTGAAAACTTCTGCCAAAAATGGTGCACATTTTTCTAGGTAATCCTGGATTATTGAATTAAATCATAATTGTATTTGTGTTGGAGTTTAAAATATACCATTAAATGTTGGTTACTCCAAATATTCTAAAATTTGTTGTGTGGTTTGAAAATAACTCAAATATGCCCCACTAAATTTTACATAATTAACCAAAGAGTTTTGGTTTGCAATTAAATTCAAACATATAGAAGAAAATAGGAAACATAAATAAATAGGACAGAGAGAGGGACATATTCCGCCCAGCTCACCTGGCCTGCTCCTGTAGCTGGCGGCCCAGCCCACGTGGGCCTCTCTTGTCGTCTTCCTCCTCTGCCAGGTGGACGAGCACGTGGCTGCAGTGTGCCAACATGCGCCTGGCCACCTCCTACTTCCTAGTTCGCCGTTGGAGACGCCTAAGTGTGCCATGCATGTCCCCAAGCCCGAACCTCTCACTCCCGCCCTCTCTTGCCTCCTCCGTCTTGCTCTCTCAAGCACATCCGAACGCGCCTGTAGTCGTTGTCACTATTCATCATGGCCACCAGCCCACCCTTGCCCACTCAATGTGCCCAAGAGAAGCACCACGACATCCAGGTCCTCCACACCAAACCATGCGAGCTAGAACGCTTCACAGCCTTGCCATCGCCATCGTCTTCAACCTCCAGTGCACGAGATCGCCGGCGCCCGTTCCTCACCTCCAGCACCTCCTCGACCTCACCTGCCTTCTCCTCGAGTCGACTGTGAGCCCCTCTTCCCCCCTTTCCATGTTGTTTAATTCATCCTCTCACCATGCTAGCCATCGAAGCCGAAACCTCACCGCCGCCGGCCATGTCGCCGTCGTCCTTTCAGCCTTCAGCTCACGCCTGAGCGTGTCACAATGCTCACCATGTCTGCAGGAGCACATAGAACCCCACCGCTCGACCTGTCGTGCACCACAAGACCGGTTCCGAGTGCAACCGAACTCAAACCTCCACCGCGAGCTCGTTTCCGGCGAGCTCAGGCCATCTCAGGGCCTGCCATTTTCGCTCATTTTTTGGCACTCTGGCGGAGGGGGCAACAATCATGGAGGGGTTCTTCGTCATCCTTGTTGCCCCTCCGATGATGCATGAGTATTTTTACCACAGACCTACGGGTTTGTAGTTAGTAGCTAGATGGCTTCTCTTTTTTTATCATCAATACAATGTTCTCCGAGATCTATTTATGTAACTTTTTTGCGGTGTGTTTCTTGGGATTCGATGAATGGGACAAGGTGTTTGACATTCATTCCCATTTCTTGCATGGGACCTAAGCATGCAATCAAGGACACACACTTGAATTTTGAACCCATTTATATGCATTGGAGCATGTGCATGTAGTTCAATATTGAATTATGCACATAAATGCATAGAAAACTCAGTTAATGTATAAAAATATCTAAGCAAACCCCCAAAATCCCAAAAAATTACACAACACTCATGTTGTTCTTTGTTGACATTAGAAAAAAGTTGAAAGCAGGAAGATGCAAGGGATATTGTTTCGTCCACAAAGGTGCCACTTTCCCTACCGAAGCCATCAGGCTTGTTGTGAGAAGCTCTGGTTTGTGAGAAGCTTATACCCAAACCTGCCCCAAATGGGACAATATTTTTACCACGACATGTTGATGCCGTTCCATGATATCATGTCAAGTTTCATGAATTTCAGATGTGTTTTTGATTTACTTGAATTTTAAAACCATGTATCTCAATGTTAGCGGCCGAGCGATAGTGTCAAGGTTTTTGACATTCATTATCATTTCTTGCATGTGACCTAAGCATGCAACCAAGGGCACACATTTGATTTTTTTAACCCATTTTTATGCACTGGAGCATGTGCATGTAGTTCAAATTTGAATCCTCATCCCTTCGTGAGTGGCTTAATTAAGGTATTCAATTCCTAAGGGTAGTGTTGTACTATTACCCTACGTGTAAATTGACCGGCCATTAATTTTTGTCATTGCACGTCTCGATAACAATATGGAGCACCTTTCGTAATTATGAAAATAAAACCTTGTGATTTATGCACGCATATTTGGGCAACAGTTAATCCGTGTATTAATGTTGTTGTTTTGTTTTTAGTTACCATTCATGTGGTGCAGATGGAACAATCTCGATGGATGAAGAATCGGAAAACCGCAGATTTTATCAGTGGCGTGACAGAGTTCATGAATTTGGCTGAAAGTACAAAGAGGAGAATTGGTGATGCAGATTACATCTTGTGCCCATGTACTGATTGTGCCAATACAGAGTCACATGAAGTTGCAGATGTCCCGTGGCACTTAGTCTCTCGGGGATTTATGGATGGATATACACGTTGGACCAGACACGGTGAAGAGGATGTCTTGGATGAATATACCCAGGGCTGCGAGATGCCAAACCCCGATCGGTGTCACATGGATGTTGAATCTAACATCGGGGCAGAGGCGTCAAGCTCCAATGGAACACCGGAAAGCCAAAATGCCCACTGGAAGACCAAGACGTCGACGCAGATGACGACGATATTTATATGCCAGAATTTGCTGCTATGATTGCAGATTTCAAGGGCCCCAAAAAGGATATGATTGGGTACAAGGATCTGCCAACCATTGACGCGGACTCCAAGAAAGAATTGTATCCAGGTTGCAAAAAGAAATATTCCAAGTTGAGTGCCACCCCGGCGCTTCTCAGATTTAAAGTAGCAAACAGTCTATCAAACAAGGGCTTCACAAAGATGTTAGGTCTTTTCAAAGAAATTCTTCTAGAAGATAATGTGCTCCCCAGAAGCACGAACAAAGCGAAGAAAATTGTTTGCCCATTGGAACTTGAAGTACAGAAGCTACACGCTTGTGTGAATGATTGTATATTGTACCGTGGTGAGTACAAAGATTTGCGTGCATGTCCCATATTCAAGCATGCACGATACAAATGCAGGAGAGAAAAGGACAAGTACAAATTGGAAGACAAGATCTAGACATGAATCCGATTCAAGGTTGTTTGGTACTTGCCTTTAATTCCAAGGTTGAGGCGTTTGTTTGAAAATCCTACAGAGGCAAAGAGGTTGCGATGGCATCATGATGAGCGAACTATGGATAAATATATGAGGCACTCGAAAGATGGGGCTCAGTGGGAATTAATCAACAACAAGTTTCAAGACTTTGCCAAGGATCCTAGAAGTATAAGG
Source organism: Triticum dicoccoides (assembly GCF_002162155.2). Classification (NCBI taxonomy): domain Eukaryota; kingdom Viridiplantae; phylum Streptophyta; class Magnoliopsida; order Poales; family Poaceae; genus Triticum; species Triticum dicoccoides. Next base: position 208,806,050 of record NC_041383.1, read on the forward strand.
CTCGGGGAGTGTACTAACGGGATGAATCCTTTGGGCGATATGAGCACCAATCACAGCACATGGCCAGTTCTTCTGTGCATATATAACCTAGTTCCTTGGTTGCGTATGAATAAAAAATACAATATGATGTCAATGATTATCCAAGGCTCAAATCAACCTGGAAATGACATCGACATTTACTTTCAGCTACTCGTACAAGAACTGCTAACAGTGTGGATAGATGCGCCTGCTGTAAAATGTTATGATGCTTACAAAAAGGAGATTTTCGATCTATATGCAATGCTAGTGCACACCATTCAAGATATGCCGGCATTAGGCAACACATTGGGGCAGAAAACAAAGGGAGATGTAGGGTGTGTCACATGCATGGATAGGATAGCTAGCAGATTTCTTCCCAACTCACGCAAAACCGTGTATTTGCATCATCGTAGGTTCTTACGGAGAAATCGCCCATACCAAAAGATGAAAGCTGAATTTGATGGTACGGTAGAGGTAGATGTGGGACCAACACCCTATGATGGGGAGGTGGTCCACAACATGGCTAAACAAATTAATGTTGTGCTTGGAAAGACTCATGCTTTGACGGTGAAACAAACACCCAAGGGTCAAGTGTTTAAGAAGAAATGGGTGTTCCAGAAATTACCTTACTGGGAGATTCTACGTGTACGACACTGCATTGATGTCATGCATGTAGAGAAGAACGTATGCGAAAGCATCCTTGGTACTCTTCTCGAGATTAAAGGTAAAACAAAGGATGGTGACGCTGCATGGCTCGATATGCTTGTTGATCAATCAAAACGCAAGAGTGAAGCAGAAGATGATGACAATTCATCAAAGCTTGCTGGAGTTACAATTTCAGTACAAAAGAAGCATCATAGTTCTTCACCTATTTGTTGTCAGTTAAGACACCATCTTCCTACTCCGCAAACATCAGAAGTCTCATGGATGTGAGCTCAAGTAAAATGAAGGTGGGACACATGAAGTCACATGATTGCCACGTAATGTTGACACAAATCCTCCCAGTGGCCATTAGGAATCTGATGGACAAAGATATAAGAAACACACTCATTGAGCTCTTTGATTTCTTCAACCAACTATGGCAGAAAGTTGTAGATCCTGAGGAGTTGGATCATATGCAAGATGGTATTGCAAGAATATTGTCCAACCTAGAGATGTTTTTCCCACCGTCATTCTTTAATGTCATGGTCCATCTCACTGTGCACCTTTTCGACGAGATAAAGTATTGTGGTCCTGTGTTTCTTCGCAACATGTATCCCTTTGAGTGGTTCATGGGAATACTGAAGCGCTATTGTCGGAACTAAAACCATCCAGAGGCAAGCATCCTACAAGGTTATACCATGGAGGAGGTGGTTGAGTTTTGCACCGAATACATGAAACAAAGACCTATAGGTTTGCCCCTCTCTTGCCATGAGGGAAGGCTAAAAGGTAAGCCGGTCCTTGCGGGCATGCAAATGGCTGCACCCAGAGAATTGGTAGAGAAAGCCCATTTGACGGTACTGCTTAACAGGCCAGTTCTCAGCGCTTATGCCAAAGAACACTTGGTGGAGATATGCCAAAGCTTCTTACCAATGGTGCCTTCATTAGATGTGGATATGAAGGAGCACACTAAGAACTACGATGAATGGTTGAAGAATCGTTTTGCACAAGGACCCATCGATGCCATTGCTATGTGGTTGGCACAAAATCCATCACCTACGGTGTTGACGTACCAAGCATATGACATAAATGGATACAAGTTCTACACTGAGGAACGTGATGAGAAGACCTCATATCAGAACAACTTCGAATAGAATGCATGACTGTAGATGAAGCTGATAAAAGGATATACTATGGAACCATCAAAGAGATTTTGGAGCTTAACTATGTGAAAGTTAAGGTGGCATTATTTAGGTGCGCATGGATCCATCTTGGTCATGTAAAGGTTGATGATTACAGGAAGACATGTGTTAACAGGACAATGATGGCATATCACGCGGACCTGTTCATTCTTGCCAGCGGTGCTACCCATATTTTCTATGCGGAAGACCCCTTGCATAAGAACTGCCATGTAGTGATGCATGGGAAGAGGAGGGTACTGGGTGTCGAGGATGTTGCCGATGAGGACAAGTATGATGAATTTTCTGAATTGCCAGCCAAGGGATCACGCACCCATGTAACAGAGAAGCGTAAAATCATTAGAAAACCCAAGTTCATTCGGGGTCAACGTAATGATCCTAGTTCCCCCATGTACATGGGAATTAAGCCGTAAGACTAGTCTTTATGTCTACCCTGCAACTTAATTCGTTCAATTTAGAACTGTCGCGTGTACTGAATTTGTGAGTTATGACCGGTTTTCTGTTGATGCAAGAACCGTTAATATGTTGACCTTGATATGTTGTCAGCTCGGGCAATGAATATGAACTATTTATTATTATTATTATATCATAGAGGTAGCACACTCAATTGATCTCACTCCAGCATGTGTGAAAAAAAGATATGCAATCTCATTCGCGAATAGCACACGGTTCATTCATGAAAGCCGTGTGGTGACCAAACCCCGCGCTCGATCTTAGTCATGCTTTCTGATTGGCCAGAACCCAAGCCCCACGGATCGTACGTCTGCGCTATTGGATGCTCCCAGATCGAATGACAATCCTCATCCCTTTTGACAACAAATGCAGTTCCGGTTGTAATTTTATTTTCATGCACAAAATGCATGTTAAACTTAAAAAATATCTTAAATATAGCTAATGATACCTAAAATGCACCAGAAAATCAAATCCGTGGTATAATGGTGATTGCATACAGTGGAAATTTTTATGAGGCCAAACGATGAAGTCACCAGTGACTGGATTTTGAATTGACACGTCTCCTTTTGGAAACCATGATCCCTTCATGTGAGATGCTCCAGTTTGGAAGGAGCGATCATCAAAATTTGTGCCAAACTTTACCAAACAATTTCCACGGGGTTTTTAGAGGATGCCATGGGCACACATCGATTTTGATGATGTCTGGACTCCGTCTGAATTTCCTGTAACTAAAATACCCACTAGGCCTACGCAAGTGGCCGCACCTCGCGACCAAAATGTTTGAAACTTCTCCCCGCTTCTCGGACAAATGGATGAAAACTTGCAAAGTGATGCACAAATGATTTGTATACCTTCTTTGCTAAGGCTGGCCATAGTGGGGGTATCATTGCCGGTATCATGCACTCGGGAATAGCAAATATGATGATGTGGCAAGGAATTAAAGAAGAGAGAGTGGGTTAGAGTAACATAGGTAGATACCATAACATAATAAATGTTATACTACTTTGTGTCATGCATGGCCATAAATACGGTCATCTATGATATTACTCTATGATACTATGCACTATGAAGGTACATAGTATCATACACTAGTATCATATGCATGATACTAGTATATAATACTCCCCACTATAAGGTTGGCCATAGTGGTGGTATCATAGCCGATATTATGCACTCGGAAATAGCAAGTATGCTGATGTGGCAAAGAAGTAAAGAAGATAGAGAGGGTTGAGTAACATATAGGTAGATATCGTATCATGTTAAATGTGGTGCTAATTTGTGTCATGCATGGCAATAAATATGATCATCTATGATACTACTCTATTATACTATATATGCACTATAATTAAAGGTAGTATCATACACTAGTATCATATGCATGATACTAGTATATGATACTCTCCACTATGAGTAGCCTAAGTATAGCCTAACTAAAACACCCACATGTAGTAGTAGGGTTTTGACTTTATATGCACTAAATGCAAGGTAAGTGCAAAAATGACTTAAACATAGCAGACGAGACCTGAAATGGGTCAGAAAATCAAACCAAGGGTATAATTGTGATTGTTTACCATGATTTTTTTCGAGGCGGAACGATGTAGTCACTGACGATTTGGAGTCCGAAGTGCCGCATCTCCTTTTGGAAACTATTTATGATCCTTCTTGTGAGATGCTCTGGTATGGAAGGTGCGAGCACACAAACTTGTGCCAAACTTTACCAATTTTTTCCATGCGATCATGAGAGCACGCCACAGTGACACAATGATTTTTGTTATTTCTGAACTCTATATAAATTTCCTGTAACTAAAAAACCAACAAGACCTACGCCTGTGGCCGCACCCTGCAGCCAAACTATTTGATTTTTTTCCCGTTTCTCGGACAATGAATGAAAACTCGCAAAGCGACACACAAGTGATCTTGCTAGCTAACACCCACGTGTAGTTACGACTATAGCAAACGACTCAAATATAGCAAACGATACCTCAAATGCAGCAAAAAATCGAGCCATAGGGTACAATGGTGATTTCTTACAGTGGAAAACAATTTGGAGGCAAAACGATGAACTCTTGTTTTCATTCAAGGAAAATATGTTGTTAGTTCATGTAAATGTTGTCAAATAGCACACGGTTCACTCACGAAAGCCGTGAGCATACTAAAGCATGGCCGATGCCCCCTGCCACACGCATGATCTGAGTTGTGTGTTCTGATTGGCCAGAACCCAAACCCCGTGGATCGTACGTCTGCACCATTGTATTCTCCTTGATCGAACAGCAATCCTCATCCCTTTCGACAGCACATGCAGTTCCGGTTGTGATTTTATCTATATCCACAAATTGCACGTTAAATTCAAAAAATGTCTTAAATATAGCAAACAATACCTAAAATGTGTTAGAAAATCAAACCCGTGGTATAATGGTGATTGCGTATCGTGGAAATTTTTATGAGGCCAAACGATGAAGTCACCGGCCACTTGAGTTTGAATTTGCATGTCTCATTTTGGAAACCATGGTCCTTCATGTGAGATGCTTCGGTTTGGAAGGAGCGATCATCAAAACTTCTGCCAAACTTTACCAAACTTTTTCCCCGAGGTCGTGAGAGCATGCCACGGACACATACCGATTTTCATGATGTCTGGATTCCATCTGAATTCCCTATAATTAAAATACCAACTAGGCCTACCCCGATGGACGCACCTCGCGGCCGAAATGTTTGAAACGTTTCCCCGTTTCTCAGACAATGGGTAAAAACTCGCAAAGTGACACACAAATGATTTGTACACCTTCTTTGCTAACTAACACCCAGATGTAGTTGTAGAACAGTTTTGAATTTATATGCACTAAATGCAGGGTAAGTGCAAAAAATGACTTAAATATAGCATACAAGACCTAAAATTGGCCAGAAAATCTAACCTAAGGCATATACGTGATTGATTACCGTGAAAAAAATTTGAGGCAGAACGATTGGAGTCCTAAGTGCCGCATCTCCTTTTGGAACCTTGATACTTCTTGTGAGATGCTCCGATTTGGAAGGTGTGAGCATCAAAACTTGTGCCAAACTTTACCAATTTTTTTCCATGGGATCCTGAGAGCACGCCATGATGACACACCGATTTTCGTTATTTCTAGACTCTATATGCATTTCCTGTAATTAGAATACCAACAAGGCATATGCTTCTGGCCGCACCCTACAGCCGAACTGTTTGAATTTTTTCCCGTTGTCGAACAATGAATGAAAACTCCCAAAGCGGCACACAAATGATCTTGATAGCTAGCACCCACGTGTAGTTGAGACTATAGCTAATGACTCAAATATAGCACATGATACCTCAAATGTACCCAAAAATGGAACCATAGGGTACAGTGGTGATTTCTTATAGTGGAAAACAATTTGAGGCGAAACGATGAACTCTTGTTTTCATTCAATGGAAAATATGTTGTTAATTCATGTAAATGTTTTCAAATAGCACACGTTTCACTCACAGAAGCCGTGTGCCTACCAAACCATGGCCGATGACCCTCGCTCCCCCCTTGCTGCGCGCGCGATCCGAGTCGTGCGTTCTGATTGGCTAGAACCCAAACCCCATGGATCGTACGTCTGCACCGTTGGATGCTACCAGACCAAACGATAGTCCACATCCCTTCCGACAGCAAATGCAGTCTGGCTAGGATTTGATTTATATGCCAAAATGCACGGTAAATGGCAAAAATGTCTTAAATATAGCACACAAAACCTGAAATGCGCCAACAAATCAAACCCGTGGTATAATGGTGATTGCTTAACATGAGAAAATTTTAGAGGCGGAACGATGAACTCACGTCTTCATTTCAAAATTAGTATGTCTTCATTTCAAACGAAATTATTCTCTTTGTGCACATGAGCGCTAAGAGGCAACCGTTTGCGTAGATCTTTTCGCGCGGTGACCGAGGATATTTTTTCACCCTTTTCACCTAGGCCGCC
>NC_041383.1:208812525-208882234 GCF_002162155.2 Triticum dicoccoides
TGCGTCTAGGCGGATGGTAACAGGAGACAAGGGACACGATGTTTTTACCCAGGTTCGGGCCCTCTCGATGGAGGTAAAACCCTACTCCTGCTTGATTAATATTGATGATATGGGTAGTACAAGAGTGGATCTACCACGAGATCAGAGAGGCTAAACCCTAGAAGCTAGCCTATGGTATGATTGTTGTTCGTCCTACGGACTAAAACTCTCCGGTTTATATAGACACTGGAGAGGGCTAGGGTTACACAGAGTCGGTTACAATGGGAGGAGATCTTCGTATCGTATCGCCAAGCTTGCCTTCCACGCCAAGGAAAGTCCCATCCGGACACGGGACGGAGTCTTCAATCTTGTATCTTCATAGTCCGGGAGTCCGGCCAAAGGTCTTAGTCCGGCCATCCGGACACCCCCTAATCCAGGACTCCCTCAGTAGCCCCTGAACCAGGCTTCAATGCCGACGAGTCCGGTGCGCAAATTGTCTTCGGCATTGCAAGGCAGGTTCCTCCTCCGAATACTTCATAGAAGATGTTGAACACAAGGATAGTGTCCGGCTCTGCAAAATAAGTTCCACATGCCACCGTAGAGAGAATAATATTTGCACCAATCAAACCTGCTGACGTATTCCGTAGCGTGACATCACGCCACGGCCAGGCTTTTATTCGAATCGTTTTACTGTTCCACCTCAGTGCGTTTAGCGAGGCGGTTTCCTTGGCACGTCTTGTCAAAGCAGAGATCGTGTCCCCTTATTCCGGGATTCTCATCAATACGGGCGTGGCTAACCCAACCGCGCCTTTTGGTATGATTCTCTAATTGAAAGCGAGTCCCAAATGGTTACGGGGAGGGCCCTTGGTATTCAACTCCTTTCTAAAGAGACCAAGGCTCGACTCCTTTCTTTTCAATCCAATCGAATCCGCCCCTCGCTTCGAGTTCCAACACCCAAAGCTCTAGTTTTAGGCGCTTCGGACCTTTGACGATGTCTGACTCCGACCTTCAAGGCCGGTGGATGCCTTCCTCCGTTATGGAAGAAGATGTGCGAAAGCTGAGAGATGCCAGGTATCTAACCGGCGAAATCTCGCATAGGCTGCCTGCTCAAGGGCAGGCCATTCCCACTCCCCAGCCCAGTGAGAGCATGGTGTTCACATCTCACTTACTTCGGGGGCTAGGCTTCCCGATTGACCCCTTCGTGAGGGGGCTTATGTTTTATGACGGGCTGGAGTTCCACGACATAGCTCCGGAGTCCATCCTCCAAATCTCATCATTCATTATTGTGTGTGAGGCCTTCCTCCATATTGCTCCTCACTTCGGATTGTGGCTAAGAACCTTCAAGGTGGAACCGAAGATGATCGAGGGGCAGCATGCTGAGTGCGGAGGAGCTATAATAAGCAAGATGGCCGACGCTCCATGGCTCGAGGGCTCTTTTCAAGAGGAGTTCGGCTTATGGCAACGGGACTGGTTTTACATCACAGCCCCCAGGGGAACCACATGGGTGGCGCCCCCTACTTTTTGCTCGGGTCCCCCACCACGGCTAGCGTCATGGGTTAATGAAGGACTTATCTGGAGGCTGCCCAAAGACGTGCCCTTGCTGCAGGACCGCATTCGAAATCTTCTAGAAAGAGATATCAATTTGACCTTAGTGGCGCAAGTTATGCTGATTCGCCGCACACTGCCCTGCAAACGTCGCCCTCTCCGCCTGTGGGAATTTAATCCGGAGGGACCGCGAGTCCTCCAACATTTTATGGGCGCGACACCCGTGGAGATGTACAAATTGTTCTTCGGATCACAAGCAAGGTGTCCGGATTTGTCCGAGGATGCAGGTCTGAGCTGCAATCGTCCGGATGCTAAGGTAAGTAGCCCCGTATTTGGACATACAATCCGCATGTTCATCATAAAGTTGCCCTTTAACAGAGCTATCCTTTGAACAGGAGTGGATAGCGAAGGCAAAGCTTATCAGGTGTCCAGACCCCTGCCCGAGACCGTGCCGAATCCCATGCTAACCAGGATGTTGGAGGTCGTTCTTTTGGCAGAAGGCGAAGGGGGGAACCAAGGAGCTACTGCCTCCGCGAAGGAGGCTGTTGGGAAGGGAAGAATCGAAAATTCCCCCGACCAGGGAAAGAAAAGGACTGCCTCTGAAGACCCGGAGGTGATGGCCTCAAAAACGGGGGAAGAAATCTTCACCAGAGGGTTCGGCACCGGAGAACGCCCCGGCCAAATTGCGCCCTCAAGGGGACCCGCTCTCCCCCGAGCCGTAAGTGAAGGGAGGGGTTCCATAATGAATGACATTCATGTTTTATTTCTGAGGAAGATAACCAAAATACTACCTTGCAGTTCGGATCTCAACCCTTCTCAGCAGAGCTCATCTTTAGGGGATCTTCGTCCAGAGATGATAGAGAGCGAAACGCCTTCCCTTGTTGCACCGTCTCACAAGGCAGGCGACCCCGAGGTGTCGTCTCGGAGGGTTTTTCCATGTCCGGACCCTGGAAAAGGTCGTCAGGCTAGTCCGGCACCATCTGGTGCGCGATCGGAGGGGTTGAAGGATCTGCTTGGGAGGGCGTCCATCTCAGAAGAACACCATGTCTTGATAAATACGGTGATTGGAAGGATCTCATCCGCGGAAAGCGGATTGTACGAGGTTGCCAGGAGTTTACTAACAGGCTTTATGGTATGTAAAAAGGTGTACCTTTTGGTAGAGCCGCATATTAAATGCTCCCTGTATAAATAGTAGCCCCTAAGACTCTGTGTGTCGTCAAGAGTGACAGCGCACAGAGGATCATAACCCCCAGGTATAATATGTCACCTATTCTATGAAGGTGGCGAGGTGTTCGGTGGCTAGCCGGACTGATGAATCTGCCGAGCTAAAGTGGCAACTTGACATAGCAGATGCCGACATCGCGCTTGTAAATAAGCGGCTAGACGAGGCACAAGGTATGTTCCAAAGACATCTGATAAGAGGAGCTCGATGCTCGTGCCTTATAAGATATGTGCTTGATGTAGATGGTGCTGCTGCCGTGGAGAACCTTCGGGCGGAACTTGCCCTAGTCAAGGAGCAAGCAAGGAGAAGTGATGCGGCTGCCGTTAAAGCGGCTGAAGAGCTAAAAGCCGAACAGGCTGCTAACTGCCAGAGCAAGAAAGTAATAGCTGAGATGGCTATAAAATTGAAGGATGCTGCCGACCGCTATAAATTTTTGGAACAAGAAGATAGGGCGGCTCAGAAGGACCCTGAAAAGATCACTGCCGAGGCCAAGGATACTCGCTCTGCAATGAGAGCTATGAAGGAGGAGCTGCGTCAGGCCGAAGATATCATGGCTGGAAAGCCCTATATGCTGCGGATGAAGTTCGGAGACCCCAAGTATGCTCCGTTAGACCAGCAGTGGAGTGCGGAAAACACTTATCTGGATTTGGCAGCTAGTGCGGCAGACGCGACCGAACATTTCCATGGCCGACGTGACCATGGATTGGAAGATCTTTTTTGGTCGTAGTTCCACAATCCAGAACGCCCACTTTCGGTATCCGACCATTTGGCTGCCTGGGCGGAGCTGAACAGGTTATCCGGACTCGCCATGAGGTATGTTACGAGTCGTCTGTGACCGGAGAAGCCGGAGCCGAAGAGTTACTTTGGCTTGGTGCAGCAGTTCCTTGGTTCGGTGCCGCATGTTGATGCAATGAAGAGGTCGGCGTGCATAGAGGGCGCACAGATGGCTCTTGCCCGTGTCAAAACATACTGGGCGGATATGAAGGCCAATGTTGTTGCATCCCGGGATTCGGACGAAAGCCGAGTACCTGCCAAGCACTACTTTGAGGAAGTTCTTCATGGCGCTCGTTTAATAGAGTCGCAGTGCTCGAAGGATGTTGTGTTCGAATAGCGTGTACTATTGTAAAACGAATATTTTGATAGAATATAAAGGCTCTTTTTATACTTGTGCTTGCAAGAATTATGATGCCTCCTGTGCGGCCGTTTAATGTATATGCGTATATAACCTGAAAGATGGCAGTCGTTGGCTTCAGCCCCCACGCATAGAATGCGGGGGTGTTCGCAAAAAGGCGCCTTTTCACACTTAATCCGACATCTTGGTCCTATAAAGGAGGTGGTGGCGCGGCGAACTAGGCAACCGGACTATAATGCTTTATCACTTTCACTTAGCCATAGGAGTTTGACAGTGGGGCTACTGAATAGCCCCTAGGGGCACCGCGCTCACCCAAATTCGGGGCGCGAGAGTGCCTGACCGGGAAGCGGCCCTTCGTTAATGCGGAGGAATCCTAAAGATTACGAAAGTCCTCGAGTGGTTGACCAGTCTCTCGCTATATCATGACAGTCAGTTTTGGCTTTCTCTACTGAGGTGCTCGCCTGGCCGAACCGGGGCACAATCGCAATAGTTCTCCTGGTGCCGCGTTAGCCGATATAATGGAATGTAAGGTAGCAAAACACAGGAGCCGGGCAAACCCAACATTTGACCAAAGACATGATTCGGAGCTGATGCATATAAGGCCAAACTCGCGACGCCGAACACTCCCTAAGGTATTCGGTCTTTATGAAGACGGGCCGAAATAGAGCCCTTGGTAAAAAAGCCCCCGGTGTCCAGGTATGCGCAAAATTCTGGCGTGGCCACATGCCAAGACGCCAGCCTCCTCCTCGGTTATAGCGAAAACCGGGGGATGTTGTCAACAAGAGACAGTAAAAAAAGGTTTACGCAGGGTCTTAATCTGAAAAGAATCCTTGAAACGGGTCCCTGCTGCACGTCTGCGCGTGTGTCTCTGTTGTGCCGTATCCTGGACAGGCGTAGCACGATGTTCATTTGCGAAAGAGAGGAACTTAGTAAAAAATAAGCGTGCGTGAAATCTATATTAAAATAAACAAAATATAGTTGGAGCAAGAATTGAGCCATATTGTCTCCTGGCGTGAACACGCGGAGCCCCTTGTACAGGGTTATGCGGCTATTAAGCATATGTACGTTTACGTCGGACTCGTCGAGCCGTGTCTGGGATAGTAGGGCTGGATTAGTGGGCGGTTGTCCATGCGGCCGCACCTTTACCCGTACTTTGGGGGTCAATTGATATTCCCCTGTAATGAAGTGATGCCTCATGGGCCGGGCATTTTAAGTGTGAGGGATGCATAATGCGGTATTGCGTTAAAGCGGGCGAAAGCTTCACGTCCCAGTAGCGCTTGATAGCGACTTACGAATGGGGCGATGTGGAATGTTAGCTTTTCGCTTTGGAAGTTGTCGGGTGAGCCGAACGTGACTTCTAACGAAAGGGAACCCATACTCTAGGTATCTGGACCCGGCGTGACTCCTTGAAAGGAAGTGTTGCCATGGCGGATTATAGCTGGGTTTACCCCTAGTTTGCGGATTGTGTCCTGATATAACAGGTTTAAGTCACCGCCGCCGTCCATAAGGACTTTTGCAAATTGGAGTCCGTCAATAATCATATTCAATACCAAGGCAGTCCAGCCTGCGTTCCGGGCTCCTCTGGAGTAATCCTGATGATCAAAGGTGATTGGTTGTAACAACCGGTGGCGGTGCTCCTCTGGGGCTGGCCGTATGGCGCGTGTCTTCGTAAGCGCCGTTCTGTTTTTCCCTTTTGTCATCTGAAGTGAATTTATTGTTTTGACTTCTTATGGGAACTTCTTTTGTTCTCCGGTGTTCTGCTTGTGGGGTGCGTCGTCATCCTCGCTTGGTGTGTCGAGCCCCTTGTGTTCGGCGTTGAGTTTGCCGGACTACTTGAAGACCCAACAATCTCTGTGGGTATGGTTTGCAGGTCTCCCGGGAGTACTGTGGATTTGACATATTTTGTCCAGGATTTTGTTGAGGTTAGACAGCTCGTCCCTGTCATCTTGGGGTGGCGGCTTTTTCTGATTTTGCCGAGAGCTTTTGAATCCGGCGTTGACCGTCGTGCTCATCGGGCTGTTATCCTTGATTCAACGCTGTTCTTTGTTACGGCGCGGTTTCCCATTTCCATCTCTGAGCTTGGATGTGCTCGGGTCGCTGGTACTGCTTCTTGCCAACCAGCTGTCCTCTCCTGCGCAAAAGCGGGTCATGAGGCTTGTTAATGCGGCCATTGTTTTTGGCTTTTCTTGGCTGACATGTCTGGCGAGCCATTCGTCTCGGACACTATGTTTGAAAGCTGCTAGGGCCTCGGCATCCGGACAGTCGACTATCTGATTCTTTTTAGTAAGGAATCTGTTCTAGAGTTTCTGGGCTGACTCTCCGGGCTGCTGAGTTATATGACTCAGATCATCAGCATCTGGAGGTCGGACATAGGTCCCTTGAAAATTTGCCCGGAAAGCATCCTCGAGCGCTTCCCAACTTCCCATGGTGTTTTCGGGAAGGCTTTTAAGCCAATGCCGGGCTGGCCCTTTGAGCTTAAGGGGTAAGTATTTTATGGCGTGGAGGTCATCTCCTCTGGCCATGTGTATGTGGAGGATATAATCCTCAATCCAGACTCCAGTGTCTATTGTTCCGTCGTATGCTTCTATGTTCACGGGCTTGAATCCCGCTGGAAATTCATGATCCAGCACCTCATCGGTAAAACATAGGGGATGTGCGGCGCCCCTGTATGTAGGTGTGCCGCGATGTTCGGATATTTTTTGCATTGCATTGCTCACTAGAGCTTGCTTTCTTGGCCCATAGATGGATCTGGTTGGGCCAGTTTTTTGATGCGAATTCTTGGACGGGTCGCGTGCCGTATTGAGGGCGGCGTCCTTTGTCGCTTGAGATCGATCGTGGGTCGTCTATTCGACCTTGTGGCTTCCTTATTTTTTGACTGTGGGGGCTCTATGGCCTCTTCATCAAATTCCGGTAGTAGTTTCCGCTTCGGATAGCTCTTTGTGTGATGACTGTTGCCGTACTTGTGTGCGGTATTGAGTACTTTGCCCCATCTGATCCTGAGTGCATCTTTCGCTGTTTTGAGCCTCCGCTTCTGCTTTTTCAGGCTCCGTGCAGTGGCAACGAGCCTTTGGTGGAGGTTCTGATGTTCCAGCAATTTGTTCGGCATGAGGTCGTCCGGACTATTATCTTTCCCGGGAATGGGTTGTTCGGATTGTCCGCCCTGTTTGGATGGCTGCTCGATGGCATGTTCGTCTTCTGTTGATTTGCCCTGCTCTATGGCTGGGTCTTTGTCGAGGTGGGGCTTGGTGTGGCGCTTACGCCGCCGCTTTGATTGTTTTTCGAGGGAGCGATCCCTGGTTGCGCCCTTTTGATCCTCGTTGTCATTTCTGTTAGGTGTGTCCACCATGTATACATCGTATGATGAGGTGGCTTTCCAGTGCCCTATAGGTGCTGGTTCTTGGTCGTCTCCTTCATCGGCGTCCATACCGTCGATGTCTTCGGAGTCGAAGTCGAGCATGTCGGTTAGATCGTCGACACTGGATGCAAAGTGGGTGGTGGGTGGGTTTCGAATTTCTTCGTCGTCCGCATCCCAACCCTGCTGGCCATAGTCCGGCCAGGGCTCTCCTGACAAAGAGAGAGACTTTAGTAAATCTAGGATATCACCAAAGGGCGAGTGCTGAAAGACGTCCGCGGAAGTGAACTCCATGATCGGAGCCCAATCGGGTTCGATCGGAAGGGGTGCGGGATGTACGGAGTCCAGAGCGGAGTCTGGCACCTTGGAGTCACGGGCCTTGCGAAGGACTGGGCTGGTGTTCGGATCTATCACCGTAGGGATTGCGGCACCTGGGGTGGCGTCCAACCGTCCGTCCCCAATTGGCGCGGTTGGCTCCGAGCTAATGGTCAGAGGGGGCACCTGAGCGACGCTCTGGGCATTGTCCGGCGGCAGAGCTAAATCATGCCCATCATGACAGTGCGACGTGCTCGCCCGTGGCTCGAATCCGTCAAAGATCAAGTCCCCGCGGATGTCGGCCTTGTAGTTTAAACTTCCAAACCTGACCTGATGGCCAGGGGCGTAGCTTTCGATCTACTCCAGATGGCCAAGTGAGTTGGCCCGCAGTGCGAAGCCGCCGAATACGAAGATCTGTTCAGGGAGAAAGGTCTCACCCTGGACCGCGTCATGGTTGATGATCGAAGAAGCCATCGGGCCTAAAGGTGACGACATAGAGGAACTCTCAATGAAAGCACCAATGTCGGTGTCAAAACCGGCAGATCTAGGGTAGGTGGTCCCGAACTGTGCGTCTAGGCGGATGGTAATAGGAGATAAGGGACACGATGTTTTTACCCAGGTTCGGGCCCTCTCGATGGAGGTAAAACCCTACTCCTGCTTGATTAATATTGATGATATGGGTAGTACAAGAGTGGATCTACCACGAGATCAGAGCTAGCCTATGGTATGATTGTTGTTCGTCCTACGGACTAAAACTCTCCGGTTTATATAGACACCGGAGAGGGCTAGGGTTACACAAAGTCGGTTACAATGGGAGGAGATCTTCATATCGTATCGCCAAGTTTGCCTTCCACGCCAAGGAAAGTCCCATCCGGACACGGGACGGAGTCTTCAATCTTGTATCTTCATAGTCCGGGAGTCCGGCCAAAGGTCATAGTCCGGCCATCCGGACACCCCCTAATCCAGGACTCCCTCATCCCCCCTCCCCCAGATCCACAACAGAACCCTCTTCGGCGCCGACGTTCACACCCCGGTCATGTGCCCGCTCTTCCACGTCAACCCTACCTCCACTATCGTTTCCAACATGCGGTTGCCCGCGCCTCACCGTCTTCATTTGCTCGTAGCCACCCTCGAGCATATCGATCCTGTAATCCTTGCCTCTCCTGTGGTCCGGTCGGGTTTGCATTAAGAAACCTACTAGTTACTGTTGTCCATCACGGCGAGGCATATTTCCTCGCAATCCCTCTTCTTATTTCATTCCCTATGTTCCCAAATTGGCTATAAAATAACAAAGAGCGTATATATGTTCATTATCTACCTTCCTAACTGGTACATATAAGTTGTATTTGTTCCAATAGTCACTGCTGATTTAAAGATCGCAGACGCCCGAGTCACACAAACTTAACAAATAAGTCGTACATTTTCTAAATTATTGCATGACATTTTTACACAGCTTGATACCAAGTTGTTAGTTTTATGCTTATCCTCCTTTCCTCAGTTCCACATGTGTTCTCTGTAGATGTCGAGTAGCAGCAACAACACTCATGCTTCAGGCGATGTATCTTCGTCTGATTCCGACAACCCTAGGTCTTTAGCAGATGGTGAGGGATCAAGTAATCTTGAAAGGGATAGAGCTGCAGCAATTACCCTTCAGGTCAGGACATGGAGGAACGCTCCAAGGAAGCCCACACACTAGCCTAAAGGTGTATATGAAGTAACCGAGGTCAGTTTAAAGTCTTGGGCTCCAACTAAACCAGATAAAGCACACACAAGGTTCAGGAGTGTGTGTGGATTTGTTGGCAGCGCAAGGCTCAACATTAATCTGCTGGGGTTTCGGAAGGCTGACACAGAAACACGGCAAAGAATAGTCCGAGAGATCATGGATCACTTTAACGTTCCAGAGCAGTGGAGAATGTAGGTGGAACATGCTGCACTGAAGAAGGCTAGGGACGCTTGGAGAAACTGGAAGCACATGATGTACAAGAAGTACTTGAGTGAAGCCAAGGAACCAATCCTTGCATACCTCCAAATTACAAAGGCAGACTGGGCAGAATTCAGAAGGGTCAGGGCAACTACAGAGTTTGCTGAGAAGAGTGCCAAGCAATCAAAACTTCAGAAGAGGAACACACACACAAACACACACACACACACACACACACACACACACACACACACTGTATGGGTGTCGCATGATACTACGGCATGAAACCGATATGGGACCAGGAGAACAAATAAGCAGTAGCGGCGGGTGGGAAACTAGCCTTTAGTGAAATCAGGGTCGAACGCGCTAGAGACTACTTGCGGGCACGTGCAAGGAGGAGTGACGACGAAACTTATTACTTTGAAAACACACATGATGAAGAACTGTATCACGTGATGTTAAAGGCTTCCAAGATCCCTGGAAGGTTCTACAGGAACTCATGGCCATGTGACATTTTATCCGATGCTCTGGAACAAGAGAGCTCCCGGCCGTGCAAGGGGTATAGGTGTTAATGTCTCGCACAAGAAGGCTTTCACACTCAACAAAGAAGAGAGACTCAACAGGAAAAAAGCAAGGAGTGAAATGAAGCAGAATGGATTGTACGAAAGATTGAGGAAGGACATGTATCCGGCTGTTCGGAAGGATATTGAGGAGTCAATGATGATGCAGAAGACTCTAACACTAACAGATTGCCAGCAGATGGGATGGGAGGCGGGCATGGAGGATGCTGGTTATTGCGCGACAACACCGTACAAGAGTAGATGTGCATCAACTAACCCTAGCGACACTAAGACTATAGCTGCTCATGATGATGCTATATCTGATCTATCTAGAAAGAAAGACAGACTGAAGTGTGTGCTTACACATTATGAAGGTACATTAAAATGTGCAACAGCCTGGGTTTGCCCACCCTTCTTGGAAGAGGGCCTCTTTTTCGACAATGTGTCATTGAAGCCCGGCTGTGTGAAGTGCTACATGACTGAAGTAAAGCCTGGATTCAATGGATTTTCCCTGAAGAATGTCCTAGGAGACTTTGATGAGCAAAGGACCTTGGGAGAAACAATGTTACATCACATCGAGGGGCCATGATAGGAAATAGAGTTCATCGATGAGATCCCTGAAGCCCCGCCAAGAGCAACCAATGTTGCCCCTCAACCAGTGACACTCTCCTTGCCACAACACCTCTCATGTGCTTCCCCCAAATAACCTAATACTCGTAATCTGACGGCTGATGCATCAACCTGTGATCAATCGGCCCGACTTTGTGCTGTATAGGCCATGTCGTCGTCTGCCCCAGAGTAGTCGGTGGCAAGGCCTACAACTATTGAAGACGCACCACCGGTTCAGATGTCGGTCGCTGAAGCAGCGGGGCGAGACCCAGCTACAGCAAATGCTCAATAGACCAACTTGGTGGAACGGACTGCTAAGAAGTTTGATGCTTCAGAACCGCTTGCTAAACAGTTTCTAGGTCCATAACTGACTGCTTATCAGTTCGTCAGTCCGCAGCCGCGTGATCAGCATACCAATACGTCAGCACTTCCATCTCTGCAAACCAACGCGTTGGCACGGATGTCGGTGTCAAAACCGGCGGATCTCGGGTAGGGGGTCCCGAACTGTGCGTCTCAGGCTAATGGTAACAGGAGGCGGGGGACACAATGTTTACTCAGGTTCGGTCCCTCTCTATGGAGGTAACACCCTACTTCTTGCTGGATTGATCTTGATGATATGAGTATTACAAGAGTTGATCTACCACGAGATCGTAGAGGCTAAACCCTACAAGCTAGCCTATGGTATGATTGTTGTTGTCCTACGGACTAAACCCTCTGATAGACATCGGAGGGGTCTGGGATTACACAGAGTCGGTTACAGAGGAGGAGATCTACATATCTGGATTGCCAAGCTTGTCTTCCATGCAAAGGAGAGTCCCACCCGGACATGGGACGAAGTCTTCAATCTTGTATCTTCATAGTCCAACAGTCCGGCCAAAGTATATAATCCGGCAGTCCGTGGACCCCCTAATCCAGGAATCCCTCAGTAGCCCCTGAACTAGGCTTCAATGAGGATGAGTCCGGCGCGCAAATTGTCTTCGGCATTGCAAGGCGGGTTCCTTCTCCGAATACTTCATAGAAAATTTTGAACACAAGGATCGTGTCCGGCTCTACAAAACAAATTCCACATTCCACCGTAGAGAGCAAAATATTCCACAAATCTAATTTGCTGACAACTTTTCATAGCGTGACATCATGCCACGACCCGGTCATTATACGAACCTTTTTTCCCAGCCTGCTACTGCACGTATTGCGAGGTGGTTTTATTGGCACGCCTTGTCGAAGCAGAGATCGTGTCCCCCTTATCACGGGATTCTCATCAATACGGGTGTGGGTAACCCAACCGTGCTTGTTAGTATAACTCCTTGATTTTAGGCAAGTTCCAAATGGCCACGCGGAGGATGCTTGATATTCACCCTCTTTATAAAGGGGCCAAGACATGTCCTTTTCTTTCCATGCTCGATCCTTCCCTTCCTCTACCTCGAGTTCCAACACCCAAGGTTCCGGCTAAGTGCTTCGGACCTCCAACCATGTCCGGATCCAACCTTCAATGCCGGTGGATGGCCTCCTCTATCACAGAGGAGGACATCAAGAAGCTTAGGGAGGCTAGGTATCTGACCGCCGAAATCCCCCAGAGGCTACCTACTCAAGGGCAGGTTATTCCTACTCCCGAACCCAACGGGAGTGTCGTATTTGTCTCCCACTTCCTCCGAGGGCTGGGCTTTAGTCTTGATCCCTTCATAAGAGGGCTCATGTTATATTACGGGCTAGATTTCCACGATCTAGCTCCAGATGCCATCCTTCATATCTCGCCGTTTATCATTGTGTCTGAGGTCTTCCTCCGCATTACCCACACTTAGGCTTGTGGCTCAAGACCTTTAATGTGAAGCTGAAGATGATGGACGGGCGACACGTGGAGTGCGGAGGTGCTATAATAAGCAAAGGTGCCGAGGCCCCATGGCCAAAGGGTTCCTTTCCAGAGGTGTCCGACCTATGGCAACGGGAGTGGTTTTACATCACAGCGCCCTGAGGTACAAAATGGGCGGCCGCCCCAGCCTTCCGCCCCAACTGGCGTCATGTGTCAACAAAGGGCTGGACTGGGGGCCAGTGAATGACGTGCTAACATTGCAAAGCCGCATCTGAGATCTCCTTAAGAGGGATGTCAGCCTCGTCAAAGTAATTCAGGAAATGCTAGTTCGTCGGGTCCAGCCATGCAAACGTCGACCTCTCCGCATGTGGGAGTTCAACCCAGAAGGATCGCGGACTATTCAGCACTTCTTTGGCATAACGCTCGAAGGGATGTATCGATTATTCTTCGGATCATGAATAAAGTGTCCGGACACCACCGAGAATGCGGGCCTAAACTGCCATCATCCAGATACCCAAGTAAGCAACTCCGCAACTGAACATGCTATCTTTATATTTGTCACAACATTATTCTGAAATACTACCCTCGGCCAGGACTGGATAAGAAAGGCGGAGAGGATCAGGTGTTTGGCCCCTCTTCCTGAAGGCTCGCCGGACCCTGTACTAACCAGGATGCTTGAGCGCGCACCTTATCAAGTGCCATTAGGAGAAGATGAAGGGAGGCATAGAGAAGCCGAGAGAGGGTTTCATACATTACACATCCAAACCGGGGGAATTAGTGCCTCCGCAAAGGAGGGTGATCGGGGAGGCGAATCTAAAATCCCCTCTCCCCACGGGAAGAAAAGGGGCGCCCCTGAAGATTTGGAGACGGAGGCATCCAAACGAGGGAAGAAACCTTCGCCAGGGGGCCCTGGCCTGGAGGGCGTCCCTGCCGCACAACACCCACAAGGGGGCCAGCCATCAACCGAGCCGTAAGTAAACAAAGGCACTTTGATAAATATATCTTGTTTTTTTCTAAGAATCACAACTGAAACATATGTTTTGCAGTCCGGCTCATAGCCCTTCTCAACAAAGTTCATCTTCGGGGGATCTTCTTCCGAAGATGATGGAGAGCGAAATGCCTCCCCCTGCTTCCCCGCCTCACGAGACGGATAACCGTGAGGTGTCGTCGCGGAGGATTTCTCCTGATCCGCAAAGGCCAGCAGGTAATTCTTTGGCCGCCCGAAGTCCGGGGTCCTTGTCTCCTAAGGAGACCAATAGGAAAAACCCGGGACTATCTGGTGTACAACCGGACACATTGATGGGTCTTCTGGAGCAAGCGGCTATCTTAGAGGCACATCGTACCTTGATGGGTACGGTGGTTGAGAGGATTTCATCCGCGAAAAGCGGGTTAAATGAGGCTTTTACGAGCCTACTAAGAGGTTTTGAGGTACGCATCCGATATATATTTTTGGCTGTACCGCACACGCTAGGTGTGCTGCTTATAGATAGTAGCCCCTGAGACTCTGGTTGCCATCCAGAGGCGGCAAATAGAGGATCATAGTCCCAGGTAATGATCGCGCTGCTTTTATGTGCAGGCGGTTGAAGGTCTGGTGGCCTACCGGACTGCAGATTTTGCCGAATTGAGGCGGCAGCTTGAAGTGGCAGATGCCGACATCACGCTTGTGAACAAGCGGCTTGACAAAGCACAAGGTATGTATATTCTGGTGGTCAGCAAATATTAAGAGGAGCATGATGATAGTATCTATAATATGCTTTAACTGCAGATGGAGCTGCCGCTGTGGAGACCCTTCGGGAGGAACTTGCCCGAGCCAAGGAACATGCTAGGAGAAGTGATGCAGCGGCCCTGAAGGCGACCGAAGAGTTAAAAGCTGAACAAGCTGCTCATCGCCGGAGCGAAGACAAAATAGCCAGCATGGCTCTTGAGTTGCAGAATGCCGCCAGCCGCTATGAGCTCCTCGAAAGGGAAAGCCAAACAAAAGCGGCTGACTTGAAGAAGGCTTTAGAAGCAGCCAAGGAAATACACTCTGAAATCAGAGTTGCATGGGAGGAGCTTCGTCAATTTGGGGATATCACGGCTGGGAGGCCCTTTTTATTGTAGACGAAGTTTGGTGATCCAAATTATTCCCCTGTTGATCAATTATGGAGTTCTGTAGACGAGTACTTGGATTTAGCAAAGTGTGCTACTGATGCGGCTGAGTATTTCAAAGATCAAAAAGATCATGAGGTGGAAAGATTGTTCTGGTCGTAGTTCAGCGCTCCAAAGCGTCTGCTGCTGTTGAACGAGCAAATGGCCGAGTGGGTCGAGCTCCATAGGTTGTCTGGGTTTGCCATGAGGTCTATCCTGGATCATCTTTGGCCGAAGGAACCAAGTATGGATAATTATTTTGGTTTAGTGCAAAGATTTCTTCATGTTGTGCCGCATATCGACGCTGTAAAGAGGTCGGCGTGCATAGAGGGTGCGCGGATGGCTCTTGCCCATGTTAAAACATACTGGGCAGGGGTGGAGGCCACCGCTATTGCAACCAGGCGTCCGACCGGAGGCCAGGACTCGCCCGAGCACTATTTTGAAGAAGTCCTAGAAGGCGCTCGTTTAATACAGGCTCAATGCTTGAAGAGAACCATGTTCGAGTGACATGTATCTTGATTGTAAAAACAATGCTATTTTGATTATAAAGGTTGTGTTTGTACTTTTTCCCAAAAGTATTATAGTGCCTCCTGTGCAGCTGTTTATGTATGTATGTATATAGCCTGAAAGTTTGCAGTCGTCGGCTTCAGCCCCCACGCATATAATGCGGGGGTGTTCAATAAAGCGCGTAATCACACTTGATCCAATGTCTTGGTCCATTAAGGAGGTGATAGCGCGGCGAACAAGGCAATCGGACTATATAGCTTTAACACTTTCACTTAACCATAGGAGTTTGACGGTGGGGCTACTATATAGCCCCTGGTACTTCCCCGTTCATCCGAATACAATGCACGTACGTACATGACCGGGAAACCGGCCCTTCGTTAATGCGGAGGAATCGCGAAGATTCCGCTTAGTCATCAAGTGGTTGACCAGTCTCGCGCATTATCATGACAGTCAGTTTTCAGCTTTCTCTACTGAGGTGCTCATCCAGATGAACCAGGGCACAATCGTAGTAGTTCTCCTGGTGCCACCTTAGCCGATAGAGCGGAACGTAAGGTAGCAAAGCACGGGATCCAGGCAAACCCAACTATTGACCAAAGACATGATTTGGAGCTGATACATATAAGTCCAAACTCGCAACGCCGAACACTCCCTAAGGTATTTGGACTTTACAACATATAGTGGGATGAGTAACGCCCTCGATAATGAGCACTAAATTTCCAGGTACATGCATTAATCTGGCGTCATGAAATGCCAATAACGCCAGTATCCCTCTCGGTTGTGTTAAGTGCCCGGAGGGTGTCAAGCAACAAGAGACATTAAAAAAGCTTTACACAGGGGCTTAATCTAAAGAGAAACCTTTGGGCGGGGCCCTACTGCACGTCTACGCCTTTGCCTCCGTTGTGCCGTATCCTGAAAGGGTGTAGCACAATGATCATCTGTAAAAATGAAAACCCAGGTGAAAGACTTCATGCGAAAAGTTGGTTATTCTTTATAAACATAAAAATGCAATCTATTATTGTTTTAATAGGGTCGAGCCGAACTATGGGCCTTTTTTACATGAGGGCAGCCCCTAGCACCACCTATTGGGGTATATCCATCCACCCAAGCTCAGGTTTATCTAGGCTGCCACAACAAGTGGTGCGCCGGACACGTCTAACCATGTCCGTGGTCTTGACGACCGATCAGTTATTCTGGTTGGAGAGGTCGTTCGGCTGCTAGAGCCGCCACGTATTCTTCCGCATGTAGAGAATGTTTTGTATTTCCGCTCATTGTGATGACGCCACGTGGACCGGGTGTCAGTGTCAAAACCGGCGGATCTTGGGTAGGGGGTCCCAAACTGTGCGTCTAAGTCTAATGGTAACAGGAGGCAGGGGACACGATGTTTTACCCAGGTTCGGGCCCTCTCGATGGATGTAATACCCTACTTCCTGCTTGATTGATCTTGATGATATGAGTATTATAAGAGTTGATCTACCACGAGATCGTAGAGGCTAAACCCTAGGAGCTAGCCTATGATTCTGATTGTCCTCGTCCTACGGACTAAACTCTCCGGTTTATATAGACACCGGAGGAGGCTAGGGTTACACATAGTCGGTTATAGAGAAGGAGATCTAACATCCGAATCGCCAAGCTTGCCTTCCATGCAAAGGAGAGTCCCATCCGGACACGGGACGAAGTCTTCAATCTTGTATTCATAGTCCAACAGTCCGGCCAAAGTATATAGTCCGGCTATCCGGATACCCCCTAATCCAGGACTCCCTCAATAGCCCCTGAACCAGGCTTCAATGACGATGAGTCCGGCGCGCAGATTTTGTTCGGCTTTGCAAGGCGGGTTCCATCTCCGAATACTCCAAATTAAATCTTGAACACTTAAATAATGTCCAGCTCTGCAAGATAAATTTCACATTCCACCGTAGAGAGAACAATATTCCAGAAATCTAATCTGCTGACAGCTTTAGACAACATGACATCACACCATGGCCGAGTCATTATTCAAACCGTTTTTTCACAACCAGCCACCGCACATATTGCGAGGCGGTTTCCTCGGCACGTCTTGTCGAAGCAGAGATCATGTCCCCTTATGATGGGATCCTCATTAATACGGGTACGAGTAACCCAACCACGTCTGTTGGCATCACTCCGTGTTTTTAGGCAAGTCCCAAACGGTTACGCTGAGGACGCTTGATATTCACCCTCTTTATAGAGGGGTCAAGGCCTATCCCTTTCTTACCACGCTTGCGCCTTTTTGCATCTCGAGTTCCAACACCCGAAGCTCAAGCTTAGGTACTTCGGATCTCCAATCATGTCCGGATCCAACCTTCAAGGTCTGTGGATGGCCTCCTCTGTCATAGAGGAGGACATTGCGAAGCTCAGGGAGGCTAGATATCTGACCGCCGACGTCAAACACAGGCTTCCTGCTCCAGGGCAGGTCATCCCCACTCCCGAACCCAAGGAGAACGTTGTATTCATTTCTCACTTCCTCTGAGGCTTAGGCTTTACTCTTGATCCCTTCGTGAGAGGGCTCATGTTCTATTATGGGCTAGATTTTCACGATCTACCCCCGGATTCCATCCTTCATATCTCGTCGTTCATCATCGTGTGCGAAGCCTTCCTCCACATAACCCCACACTTCGGCTTATGGCTCAAGACCTTCAATATAAAGCCGAAGGTGATCGAGGGGCGACACATGGAGTGCGGAGGCGCTCCAATAAGCAGAAACGCCGATGCCCCATGGCCAGAGGGTTCCTTCCAAGAGGTGTCCGATCTGTGGCAACGGAGGTGGTTCTACGTCACAGCTCCCCAAGGCAGAAAGTGGGCGGCTGCCCCTGCCTTCCGCTCGAGCCCTCCGCCTCAACTGGCGTCGTGGGCCAACATGGGACTGGATTGGGGGCCTGCTAATGACGTACCGACATTGCAGGGCCGAATTCAGGAGCTTCTTGAGAGGGATATCGGTCTTATCAGAATAATTCAGGTAATGCTAGTTCGACGGGCCCTGCCGTGCAAACGTCGACCTCTCTGGATGTGGGAGTTATCCCCAGAAGGTCCGCAAACTGTTCAGCACTTCTTCGGCATGACGCTCGAAGGGATGTATAGATTATTCTTCGGACCACGAGTGAAGTGTGCAGACACCACTGAGGATGCGGGCCTGAGCTACAACCGCCTAGATACCCAAGTAAGTAACCCTGCAACCGAACACTTCATTTATACTTATCACAACATTATTCTGAAAACTTGTCCGCGGCCAGGATTGGCTCAACAAGGCGGAAAGGATCAGGTGTCCGACCCCACTTCCCGAAGGCTCGCCTAGTCCTGCGATAGCCAGGATGCTTAGACGTGCGGTAAGTCAAGTGCCCTCGGGGAAAGATGAAGGGAAGAAGAGAGAAGCCGAGCTTCACACATTGCACATACAAACTGGGGGAATTACTGTCTCCATGAAGGAGGACAATCAGGGAGGTGAATCCAAGGTTTCCTCCCCCCGCGGGAAGAAGAGGGCCGCCTCCGAAAACTTGGAGACGGAGGCGCCTAAACAAGGGAAGAGAACTTCACCAGGGGGCCCTACCCCGGAGGGCGTCCTCACCGCACCATGCCCGCGAATGGGCCAGCCCTCCACCGAGCTATAAGTTAATCATAAATAAAAAGCTATTGCTTCCTCCTCCGAGAACAATAACCAGGATCTATCCCTTGCAGTTCGGCTAGTAGCTTGTCTCAACAGAGTTCGTCTTCGGGGGATCTTCTTCCGGAGATGATGGAGAGTGAAACCCCACCTGACTCTCCGCCCCATGGGGCGGGCGACCCCGAGGTGTCGTCACGGAGGAGTCCAGATCCATCGAGGCCGGAAGCTAACACTTCGACCGCCCCAAGCCCGGAGTGTTCGGCTCCCACGGAGGGCAATAGGAAGGGTCCGGAACAGTCCGACACCCGGCCGGACACACTAACGGGCCTTCTGGAACAAGTTGTCCTTTCGGAGGATCACCGTACATTAATGGGTACGGTATTTGAGAAGATTTCATCCGCCACAAGCGGGTTGAATGAAGCTTTTAAGAGCCTGCTCAAAGGCTTTGAGGTACGTAACAAAACACATAATTTTTCGGTTGTACCACACGCGCTAGGTGTGCTCCGTATAGATAGTAGCCCCTGAGACCCTGGTTGCCAGCCCTAGGCGGCAAACAGAGGATCAAACTCCTAAGTAATGATCGCACTACATTCATGCGCACGTGGCTAAGGGTCCGGCGGTAGACTAGACCGCTGAATTCGCCGAACTGAGGCGACAGATTGATGTGGTGGACGCCGACATCACGCTTGTAAACAAGCGGCTTGACGAGTCACAGAGTATGTGCTCTTTTTTTCCCTCATTTGTTTAGGAAATATTAGGAGGATCATAATGTTAATATGATATGCTTTGGTTGCAGGCAGAGCTGCTGCCATGGAGGCCCTGAGGGCGGAACTTTCCCTAGCCAAGGAACAAGCTCAGGATAGTAATGCGGTTGCCCTAAAGGCGGCCGAAGATTTGAGAGCCGAACAGGCTGCTCATCGCCGAAGCGAAGACAAAATAGTCGAGATGGTTGTGGAGCTGAGAGACGATGTCGGACGGTATGAGCTCCTCGAAAAGGAGAATCAGGCGAAGTCGGCTGACCTGAAGAAGTCCCTGGATGCGGCCAAGGAGACGCGTTCTAAAATTAGAGCTGCGCGGGACGAGCTTTGACAGGCAGGAGAAATCGCGGCTGGAAGCCCTTATTTTTTGCGGATGAAGTTCGGAGACCCAAAGTACGCTCCTCTGGATCAGCTTTGGAGCGCTGAAGACGCGTATGCGGATCTGGCAAAAAGTGCGGCTGATGCGACCAAGTTCTTCAAGGATCAAAAAGATAATGAAATAGAAAGGTTGTTCTGGTCGCAATTCGATGCTCCAACACGCCCGCTGCCATTGAGTGAGAGGATGGATGCTATGGCCGAGCTCCATAGGTTGTCCGGTCTTGCAATGAGGTCTGTAATAGACCATCTATGGCCGAAGGGACCAAGGTCGGGCAGTTATTTTGGTTTAGTGCAACAATTCCTTGGCGCCGTATCGTGAATTGATGCCATGAAGAGGTCGGCATGCATAGAGGGTGCGCGGATGGCTCTTGCCCGTGTTAAAACATATTGGGAGGATATGGAGGCCACCGGCATTGCAACCAGAGTCCGGCAGGAAGCCAGGACCCATCCCAGCACTATTTTGAGCAGGTCATAGAAGGTGCCCGTTTAATAGAGGCTCAGTGCTCGAACAATATCATGTTCGAGTGACAAGTCGTTCAATTGTAAAAACAATTCTATTGTGATTATAAAGTCTATGTTTATACTTTTGCCCGAAAGTGTTATAGTGCCTCCTGTGCGGCCATTTGATGTATGTATATATCCTGAAAGTTAGCAGTCTATGGCTTCAGCCCCCACGCATATAATGCGGGGGTGTTCGTGAAAATGTGCATAATCACACTTGATCCAACGTCTTGGTCCATTAAGGAGGTGATCGCACGTCGAACTAGGCAACCGGACTATATAGCTTTAACACTTTCACTTAGCCGTAGGAGTTTGACGGTGGGGCTACTATGTAGCCCATGGTACCTTCGCGTGCATCCGGATACGGGCGCGTATGTGCATGACCGGGAAACGGTCCTTCGTTAATGCGGTGGAATCCCAAAGATTCCGATGAGTCCTCGAGTGGTTGACCAGTCTCTCGTTGTATCATGACAGTCAGTTTTCGGCTTTCTCTACTGAGGTGCTCATCCGGAATAACTACGGCACAATCGCAGTAGTTCTCCTTTGGCCGCCTTAACCGATAGAAAGGAATGTAAGGCAGCAAACCCAGGAGCTGGGCAAACCCAACATTTGACCAAAGACATGATTCAGAGCTGATGCATATAAGGCCAAACTCGCGACGTCGAACACTCCCGAAGGTATTCGGACTTTATAACATATACTGGGCTGAGTAGCGCCCTTGATTATGAACCCTGTATTTCCAGGTATGTGCATTAATCTGTCGTGGTGAAATGCCAATAACGCCAGTATCCCCTGCGGGTGTATTGACTACCCGTGGGATGTCAAGCAACAAGAGACAGTAAAGAAGGTTTACACAGGGGCTTAATATAGAGAGAAACCTTTGAGCGGGGCCCTGCTGCACGTCTGCGCCTTTGTCTCTGTTGTGCCGTATCCTGGAAGGGTGTCGCACAAATGGTGTCTGTAAAAAGGAAAACTCATGTAAAAGAGTATGGCGTAAGCGTGCGAAAAGTTGGTTTATTCTCAATGGATAGTAGAAATGTGAGACATTGGCATGTTAATAAGGTCACGCTAAATTGTGGGCTTTATTACATGTTTGCAGCCCCTGGTTCCACCTATGGGGGAATATATATAGCACCCAGCTCAGGTTTATGTGGGCTGTTACCGACGGTGGTGCACCGGACTCGTCTAACCGTGTCTGTGGTCTTAATGACCGATCATGCATTCTGATAGGAGAGGCCGCTTAGTGTCCGGCTGCTAGAGCCGCCACATACTCTTCCGCACGTAGGGAATGCTCTGTGTTTCCACTAAGGGTGATGACGCCACATGGACCGGGCATCTTGAGTTTAAGGTAGGCGTAGTGCGGTACTGTGTTGAAGCGAGCGAAGGCTGTTCTTCCGAGTAACGCATGATAACCGCTTCGGAACAGAGCGATGTCGAAGAGTAATTCTTTGCTTCTGAAGTTGTCGGGAGAACCGAATGTCGCCTCTAATACGAGGGAGCCCCTGCAGCGGGCCTCAACGCCTGGTATCACTCCTTTAAAGGTGGTGTTACTTTGGCTGATTCTGGATGGGTCTATCCCCATCTTGCGGACAGTCTCCTGATATATCAGATTAAGACTACTGCCGCCGTCCATGAGGACACAAGTCAGATGGTATCCATTGATTATTGGGTCGAGCGCCAAGGCAGCCGATCCTCTGTGCCGGATACTAGTCGGGTGGTCCCTGTGATCGAAGGTGATCGGGCAGGCCGACCAGGGGTTTAATTTGGGGGCGACGGGCTCTATAGCGTATACGTCTCTGAGCGCGCGTTTGCGCCTTCTCTTTGGTATGTGAGTCGCGTAGACCATGTTTATTGTTTTGACTTCTGGCGGGATTTTTTCTGTCCTCCAGTGTTCAGCTGGCGAGGCTCATCCTCGTCTTCACTTGGTGTTTCTCTTCCCTTGTGTTCGACATTTAACTTGCCGGCCTGCTTGAAGACCCAGCATTCTCTGTGAGTGTGATTTGCAGGTTTTTCGAGGGTGCCATGAATTTGGCACAATCTGTCCAGGACTTTGTTCAGGCCGGACGGTCCCTCTTTGCTGCCTTTAAATGGCTTCTTTTGCTGACCGGGTCGAGAGCCCCTGAATCCGGCATTGATCGCCGTGTTGTCCAGACTTTCTTCCTTGTTTCGATGCTTGTTTTTATTGTGCCGTGGCTTCCCGTTGCCATCCCTAATTTTGGATGTGCCTAGGTAACTGGTGCCTCTACGGGCCAACTAGCCATCCTCGCCCGCGCAGAAGCGGGTCATAAGGCTTGTTAAGGCTGCCATTGTCCTCGGTTTTTCTTGGCCGAGGTGTCTGGCAAGCCACTCATCCCGGATACTGTGCTTGAAGGGCGCTAGGGCTTCAGCATCCGGACAATCGACAATTTGATATTCTTGATGAGAAATCTGTTCCAAAGCTTATGGGCTGACTCTCTGGGCAGTTGTATTATGTGACTTAAATCGTCTGCTCCGGAGGTTGGACATAGGTCCCTTGAAAATTGGCCCCGAAAGCGTCCTCAAGTTCCTCCCAACTTCTGATTGAATTTTCGGGGAGGCTTTTCAACCAGTGTCGATCTGACCCTTTCAACTTGAGGGGGAGGTATTTGATGGCGTGGAGGTCATCCCCACGAGCCATGTGGATATGAATGATAAAATCCTCAATCCAGACCCCAGGGTCTGTCGTTCCATCGTATGCCTCTATGTTCACGGGTTTGAATCCCTGTGGAAATTCGTGATCCAGCACCTCGTCGGTGAAGCACAGAGGGTGCGCCGCCCCTCTGTATCTGGACATGTCGTGGCATACTGTCGACTGGTGTTGTGTCTGGTGTTGATTCCGAACTGGTATTCGATTAGTGTGATCGTCTTCGTGACCATAATCCCTTGCCGGAGCATGTTCTCTAGATCCATAGATGGACCTGGTCGCGTCGGCCTTTTTGTTCAGGAGCTCACGTAAATCGTGTGCATCGTCAGTAGCTGCTCTATCACGGCCATGAAGTTGTTGGTCCGCCCGATTGGCTGTATTGTTCTTCGGCGGAATGGGCTCTACGGCTTCATCGTCGAATTCAGGCAGTAGTTTGCGCTTTGGGTAGCTCTTTGTATGGCGATCGTCGCCATATTTTTCTTTGGTGTCTAGCACTTTTTCCACCTGCGGTTGAGCGTAGCCTGCGTGCCCTTAAGCCTTTGCTTTTGCTTCTTTAGGCTCCTCGCAGTGGCCATCAGCCTTCTGCGGAGGTTATCTTGTTCCAGGCATTTTTCCGGGATGATGAATGCATCGTCGTCCGGACTGTCCTCCTCTCCGGAGGTAGGTTGGTGGGTTTGACCCTTAGGATCGCTGTGATTAGGCGTCTACTCCGGGCTGTGTTTGGCATGACCTGGCTCATCCTGCTCCATCGCTGGGTCCATATGGTCGTTGTTGCCTTTGGAGCCGACCGGGGTGTCAATTTTCCTTTCGTTGTTATCACTATTTTTACTGTGACTGGACTTGGAGCGGCGCATGTTCCGTTGTGTCCTTTTTGTCGCCGTTGTCCTCCTTAGGCGTGTCCACCATGTATATATCATATGATGAGGTGGCAGTCCAGCGCCCTGTGGGCGGTGGTTCCAGATCATCCCATGCATCAACGTCCATACCGTCGATGTCGTCGGACTCGTAGTCAAGCATGTTTGTTAGGTCATCGAGAGTGGCTATTAAGTGGGTGGTGGGCGGGCCGCGGTCTTCGTCGTCCGTCCACTCGAGCCGGACGTAGTTTGGCCAAGGGTCTCCTGACAAAGAGAGAGACCTTAAAGAGTTTAGCACGTCACCAAAGGGCGAGCGCTGAAAGATATCCACGGCGGTGAACTCCACGATTGGCGCCCAATCGGCTTCGATGGGCATGGACGCGCGTGGTCTGGGACCCACGGCCGGAAACGAGTCCGGGGGTCTGGCAACACAGGTTTCCTTAGAGGTGGAGTCTATGTTCGGCTCCAACACCGATGAGTATGCAGCCTCCATGGCGGGCTCCATCCCCCCGTCCTCGGACGACGCTATCTGCTCCGGATTTAGGTCCGAAGCTGCTGCGGGTGCGATATCCCGAGTACTATCCGACAGAAGATCTAAGTCATGCTTGTCGTGACTGTTCTGTGCTCCTGACGCAGACCCGAATCCGTCGAGGATCAAATCTTCGCGGATGTCGGTCGTGTAGTTCAAGTTTTAGAACCTGACCTGATGGCCAGGGGCGTAGCTGTCGATCTGCTCCAGATGGCCAAGTGAATTGGCCCGCAGTGCGAAGCCGCCGAACACGAAGATCTTTCCGGGGAGAAAAGTCTCACCCTGGACCGCATTGTTGTTGACGATTGAAGGAGCCATCGAGCCTTACAATGATGACATAGAGGAACTCTCAATGAAATCACCAATGTCGGTGTCAAAACTGACGGATCTCGGGTAGGGGGTCCCGAACTGTGTGTCTAAGGCTAATGGTAACAGGAGGCAGGGGACACAATGTTTTACCCAGGTTCGGGCCCTCTCGATGGAGGTAATACCCTACTTCCTGCTTGATTGATCTTGATGCTATGAGTATTACAAGAGTTGATCTACCACGAGATCGTAGAGGCTAAACCCTAAGAGCTATCCTACGATTCTGATTGTCCTCGTCCTACGGACT
This sequence comes from Triticum dicoccoides, assembly GCF_002162155.2. NCBI lineage: Eukaryota > Viridiplantae > Streptophyta > Magnoliopsida > Poales > Poaceae > Triticum > Triticum dicoccoides. The sequence goes on from NC_041383.1 coordinate 208,837,510, forward strand.
AAACCCTCCAGTTTATATAGACATCGGAGGAGGCTAGGGTTACACATAGTCGGTTATAGAGAAGGAGATCTAACATCTGAATCGCCAAGCTTGCCTTCCATGCAAAGGAGAGTCCCATCCGGATACGGGACGAAGTCTTCAATCTTGTATCTTCATAGTCCAACAGTCAAGCCAAAGTATATAGTCCGGCTGTCCGGATACCCCCTAATCCAGGACTCCCTCACCGGGCATCTTGAGTTTAAGATAAGCGTAATGCGGAACTGCATTGAAACGGGCGAAGGCCATTCTTCCGAGTAGTGCATGGTAGCCGCTTCGGAATGGAGCGATGTCGAAGATTAGTTCTTTGCTTCAGAAGTTGTCGGGTGAACCGAATACAACCTCTAGTACTAGAGAGCCCGTGCAGTGGGCCTCAACGCCTGGTATTACTCCTTTAAAGGTAGTATTGCTTTGGCTGATTCTTGATGGGTCTATCCCCATCTTGCAGACAGTGTCCTGATATATCAGATTAAGACTACTTCCGCCGTCTATAAGGACTTGGGTGAGATGGTATCCGTTAATTATTGGGTCGAGCACCAAGGCAGCCGATCCTCCATGCCGGATACTAGTCGGACGATCCCTGCGATCAAAAGTGATCGAGCATACCGACCAAGGGCTGAACTTGGGGGCGAAGGGCTCTACAGTGTATACGTCTAGGAGTGCGCGCTTGCGCCTTCTCTTTGGTATATGAGTTGCGTAAATCATGTTCACTGTTTTGACCTCTGGTGGAAAAAATTTCTGTCCCCCAGTGTTCGGCTGGCGGGGCTCATCCTCGTCTTCACTTGGCGTCTCCCTCCCCTTGTGTTTGGCATTTAGTTTGTCGGCCTGCTTGAAGACCCAGCATTCTCTGTTGGTGTGGTTTACAGGTTTTTTGGGGGTGCCATGAATCTGACATAATCTGTCTAGAATCTTGTTTAGGCTGGACGGTCCATCTCTACTGCCTTTAAATCGCTTTTTCCGCTGACCGGGTCGAGAGCCCCTGAATCCGCAGTTGACCATCGCGTTGTCTGGGATGTCTTCATTATTACGATGCTTGCTTTTGTTACGTCACGGCTTCCCATTGCCATCCCTGACTTCGGATGTGCTTGGGTCGCTGGTGCCGCTGCGGGCCAACCAGCTGTCCTCGCCCGCGCAAAAGCGGGTCATAAGGCTTGTTAAGGCTACCATTGTCCTTGGCTTTTCATGGCCGAGGTGTCTGGCTAGCCATTCGTCCCAGATACTATGCTTGAAAACCGCTAAGGCTTCGGCATCCGGGCAGTCGACGATTTGATTCTTCTTAGTGAGAAATCTGTTCCAAAGCTTACGGGCTGACTCTTCGGGTTGTTGGATTATGTGACTTAGGTCGTCAGCATCCGAAGGTCGGACATAGGTCCCTTGAAAATTAGCACTGAAAGAGTCCTCAAGTTCCTCCCAACTTCCAATTGAGTTTTCAGGGAGGCTTTTCAACCAGTATCGAGCTGGTCCTTTCAACTTGAGGGGCAGGTATTTGATGGCGTGGAGATCATCTCCGCGGGCCATGTGGATGTGAAGAATAAAGTCTTCAACCCAGACCACAGGGTCTGTCGTTCCATCGTATGCCTCTATGTTTACGGGTTTAAATCCTCTGGAAATTCATGATCCAGCACCTCATCGGTGAAACATAGGGGGTGCGCGGCACCCCCGTATTTGGATGTGTCCTGGCATGCCACCTACGGTTGTAGTTTTCGGTGTTGATTCCGAGCTGGTATTCGATCAATATGGTCGTTTTGGTGGCCGTGATCCTGCGCTGGAGAACGCTTCCTGGATCCATAGATGGACCTAGTCATACCGGCTTTTTCTTCCAGGTGCTCACGTAAATCGTGTGCTGACTTGTGTGTGGTGCCATTAGCCGCCCTGTTGCGCCCAAGGGGTGGTCGGTCCGGTGGATCGGCCGTATTATTTCTCGGCGGAATGGGCTCTATAGCCTCGTCGTCGAATTCGGGCAGCATCTTGCGCTTTGGGTAGCTCTTTGTGTGGCAATTGCCACTATATTTTTCTTTAGTGTCTAGCACTTTATTCCATCTGCGGTTGAGCGTATCCTGCGCGGCCTTGAGCCTTGCTTCTGCTTTTTCAAGCTCCTCGCGGTGGCAATAAGCTTTCTGTGGAGGCTCTCTTGTTCCAAGTGCCTTTCCGGGATGATGAGTGCATCGTTGTTCGGACTGTTCTCCTCTCCAGAGACATGTTTATGAGTTTTATCTCCACCGTCGCTATGATCGGACCGCAGCCCCAGACTATGTTTGCTGTCCCCTGGCTCATCCTACTCCATCACTGGGTTCATGGGGTGGTCGTTGCCTTTGAAGTCAACCAGGATTTGGAGCGGCGCCGACGTCGTCGCTTTGGTTGCTTCTCAAGGGGGTTATCCTTGTTGCATCCTTCCATTCCTCGTCGTTGTTTTCTTTGGGTGTGTCCACCATGTATATATCATATGATGAGGTGGCTGCCCAGCGCCCTTTAGGCGGTGGGTCCTGTTCTTCTCCTGTATCATCGTCCATACCGTCGATATCTTTGGATTCGCAATCAAGCATGTCGGTTAGATCATCGACAGTGGCTATTAAGTGGGTGGTGGGTGGGGAATGAATTTCTTCGACGTCCGCTTCCCACTCAAACCGGACATAGTTCGGCCAAGAGTCTCCTGATAGGGAAAGAGACTTTAGTGAATTTAGCACGTCTCCCAAGGGCGAGTGTTGAAAGATGTCCGCAGAGGTAAACTCCAGGATTGGTGCCTGATCAGATTCGATAGGCATAGATGCACGCGGTTCGTAGCCTATGGTCGGAGACAAGTCCGAGGGTCCGATAACACAGATCTCATTGGAGGCGAAGTCTGTGTTTGGCTCTAACGCCGCTGAGTGTGCGGCCTCCGTGGCGGGGTCCATCCACCCGTCCTCGGATGGCACGATCTGCACCGGATTAACGACCGGTGCAGCCGCAGGCGTGATCTTCCGAACACCGCCCGATGGCAGATCTAAGTCATGCTCGTCGTGACTGTTCGGCACACCTGACATGGGCTCGAATCCATCAAAGATCAAGTATTCGTGGATGTCAGCTGTGTAGTTCAAGCTTCCAAACCTGACTTGATGGCTAGGGGAATAGCTATCGATCTACACCAGGTGGCCAAGCGAGTTAGCCCACAGTACGAATCCGCCGAATACGAAGATCTGTCCGGGGAGGAAAACCTCACCCCGGACTGCGTTGTTGTAGCTGACTCAAGGAGCCATCGAGCCTTTACCGTGACGACAAAGTGGAACTCTCAATTAAAGCACCAATGTCGGTGTCAAAACCGGCGGATCTTAGGTAGGGGGTCCCGAACTGTGCGTCTAAGGCTAATGGTAATAGGAGGCGGGGGACACAATGTTTACCCAGGTTCGGGCCCTCTCGATGGAGGTAACACCCTACTTCCTGCTTGATTGATCTTGATGATATGAGTATTACAAGAGTTGATTTACCACGAGATCGTAGAGGCTAAACCCTAGAAGCTAGCCTATGGTATGATTGTTGTTGTCCTACATACTAAACCTCTAGTTTATATAGACACCAGTGGGGGCTAGGGTTACACAGAGTCGGTTATAGAGAAGGAGATCTACATAGCCGGATTGCCAAGCTTGCCTTCCACGTAAAGGAGAGTCCCACCCGGACACGGGATGAAGTCTTCAATCTTGTATCTTCATAGTCCAACAGTCCGGCCAAAGTATATAGTCCAGCTGTCTGAGGACCCCCTAATACAGGACTCCCTCAACGGCCTCCTCAGCACACCGACAAGTTGGCAGCACCTGTGCAGAAACCCTGCATAGCTTCAATGCATGGTCAGCAGTCTGATGACTGTGCTCCTACAGCCCAGCAGTCCGTCACAGCAGCACCGCCAGCTCAGTGGTCCGGCATAGCTAAACCGTCTTCTAAGCAGTCTGTCGAAGCTTCATCATCTGCTTGGCAGTCTACCTTTCAGCTAGCCAGACGTTCTACCAGAAATACTTCAAGTACCATGAAGGAAGTGGCCAAAAAGGCTGCACCCGTGAGGAAGTGCGCCGGGAGAGCGAAGAGGAAAGAGAACGATTGCTTCTTACTTAAATCACTAATCGCCTAGAACCAAATTAACAGCAGGTTGTTCAAATCGGGGAGTAATATTATTTCTGATGCATGGATGATGAAGAAATAGATTTGCAGCTTGCTAAAAATAAAGTAGACGTACTTGAAGCACGCAATTACATCCATGACCAGCCATTTCTTGTTGGCGAATACTTCGATGAGTGCATCTCCAGTTGCCGCGAGTTACATGAATATTGCATGGATCAGATGTCAGCAGGTCATCATGTTCTGCTAGTCCACTACAACAGAGATCATTTCTGACACGATGATGGTTCCATCAATGTGAGTTTCGAGGACTTACATCTCTTCCCAACTTCAACAAGCTCAATGCCACTCTTGTTAGATACCTAATTTTGTAAGTACTTAACAAACTCTGAACAACTTCTCCATACAAGGCTGTAAATGATAAACAGCTAACTGCATTTTATTCCTCTCAGGGGATTGAACACGCAGAGAAGAAAAAGGGAGAGTGTGTATTTCATAGATCTTGCATTAGCAAATGGCAAAACATTAGATGGTAAGGACCTATGGGACTAGGCCATTAACACGGTCGTCCGTATCTTCGAATACACGTCCCATGCAGAATCATTTCTCTGGCCATATCATGAACGGTAAGTCAAGTAAACAACCATGCATACACTGATTGTCTTTCAAATTTCGACATAATTCTTAAGTTCATGGCTTTCTTAATATGTAGCGTCACTCGATATTGGCATTCATTGTTCCAAACAATAACACAGTTTACTACATAGATTCTCTTCGAGAGTCAAAAAACGCTCAGGATCTGACGCATCTTCAGCAATTCATGGATATGTATTGAATTCTATGATGATGAAATTAATTTGCATTCATATCTGGTTCAATAATTGATGTTATCAAAATTCATCTTCATTTGCAGCATGCTCGCATTGTGGAAAACTAAACCAGGGAACCTGTTCAAGAGGGAACAACCTCTGCAGCATGAGATCATTTCTCGAGTAACACACTGAAATCCGTTATTTTCAGAAAATTTATCCAATATTCTGCAAATACCTTTTCTTACGCTAGTCAAATGTTCAAGCTTCTAAATAAACCTCTTTCTATTTCTGTCCAAAAAAATACATCTAGCATCGGTTAGGTTGTTCCTAACCGGACAAATACATGACTAATTCTGTACAAAAAGTTCCAGTGTCCTCGGTAACAAGCAGGGACCAACCTTTTTGGATACTATGTTTGCAGACACATGATCTCCATCTGCAAATCTGTTGATAGTTGTGAATATCCTCGCGAATTAGTACCAGTAAGTCTAACTTAATTAATATCTTCTACTCCACTCATATGGCACACTCTATTCTTAAAAATACTGCAGCTCATCTTAGAACCGAGGATCCCTGATCCGCTCCCCGCAGGTGAATTGTTGATGGTTCGGAGATTTATCAGCAACTTCTTCCTGAATCACTACATCAATCCCACTTGTGATAATGAAGATTCCAGCATGCATTTTCCTGAAACATTGAGTAAGAGTTAGCCTCTAAACATATACGTGTGAATCCATTGTTTTCCATCTAATGAGGTATTTGTATTCCGTACGCTATGATTAATTATGTAATGCATATACGTGTCGACAAATCATTGGAATTAGCTACCATATGTTCAATTGTAGTTGTTGCGAAATCTGATGAATGTTCTTCCTGTGGACACTATTTGTTCTATTGAATATTGTGGTGAATTTGCTTTTTGCATGCCGATTCAAAATGGGATATTTTTGTTTTAACCTGGCAATTGCTCCTCACGTAGTTCAACTAAATGAGTGTGTGCAGTCCACATCGGAAAGCATACGTCAATCGTAGCGGAACCATCGGTGATACACAACAGATCGCAAACGAAATGAAGCACTACTATGAGTGTGTACGGTCTCCGGAACCATTTGTGATATCACGTTATCGCACACGAGAGCTCGGAGTAACCCGTGCCCAATATAAAATACAATCCCAGTCATAAATTTTTCAGGAAACGTGTGGGATCCCAAACGAAAAGCACACATCACTCCTGCCACAACCGTTGGTGATCCACAACAAATCACAAATGGTCTGCAGCACTTGTATGTGTGCGAAGGGGCTCCTGAACCGTTTGTGATAGAACATTATCGCACACGGTAATTGTTGGGAAACGTGTGTGATGGAGTCTTGCATGGCAGATGGGTTCCGCAGAAAACTTGTGTGTGATGGGGCACATATCGCACACAGTTCATATGTTGGCCCATGTGCCTTACATACTGTTTCCCAAACGGTTCATTACGACACACCATTTGGTTTCATTGCGTCATTAGAAATGTTTAATCACTGATCCCACATGTGAGAAAGAATTTAGTGTGTGCTGCATCGCACACGATTACATTTTGCAAGGCCTCTGGATCCTGGCTCCATATCGCCGACGGTTTCTGGGTCATGTGGGAAGGACCCCCTCCTATCGCAGTCACTCACTTGGCGACGGTTCCAAATGCCGTCACAGAAAGGGGTTAAAAATTGTTTGTATAGCACTTCATTGTACTAGTGATATCCTTCCATGTTTAGGCCTTTTCACGTGGAAACATATTTAAAAGAGGATTTCGCGATCTCACATTCATTAGTCATTAGTACATATTAGATTGTTTGTCTCAGAAATTTTAGAATTATTCGGTTTAAATGACGGTCTGATGAGCATAAAAATATCACTCATCAAGAACCTAGTGGAAGCGAAACTAAAAAATAAAGTAAATATTTTTATGCCTTTTGAATTTTTCCATTTTTTTAGCACGAAGGGTTGGCTCAACAGTGTAACTTATATCTCACAAAGGTCGGCTCTATAAACCTAAGAATCGTGTTTAAGTTGATAAACTAAGTCCAGGAGCATATACTACTCCTAGATTAAAAGTGGAGTGCATGTGAGACAAGATATGAAACACAACTGTGCAGCCTCCTACATGCTTAATTAAAAGGAGGTCCCACTTAAGGTGGGAACACCTACCACTTTACTACATATTTTATTGAGCAAGGTTCAAATTGGAAAATAATACATAGCACTTGTAGTGACATTTTTTGTCAAATCAAAGCGACCGCGGGGCTTGTGCGGGTTTGTATACGTTAATACCATATTGTACACATCATCACACTAGGTCCGGGCCTCTGTAAAAATAACACATGAGATGATTCAGTATATGAATGAACCGGGCAAAAAGAATAAATGAAAACATGGTGCTACCAAGAATTTTTGGTATGTAGGCTTGAAAAGTAAATAAAGAAGATTAAAGTGTAAGAATATAGTTAATATATAACCCCCTAATCTTGGTTTATGAAAACAAGCAAAATTGACATTTCTAACATCAGTATGAGCGCGAGTACAACCAGCCACGATAATACCACCCGCCATCTTTGCTTCTGGTGTGGCACATAGAGTCAGCTCCCGTTGGTACGAGCTTCGGTAGGGAGTGCTCGCAGTCATACCATGCACCATCTTCAATTTTGGGAGGGCGTCATTCAGTAGAGGAAACCTTAACCATCTTTGTTCAACGAGCTAGTATAGTAGTGGCTCACTAGGGACACGATATTTGTTTATGTATCCACGCATATATTTAAGTTTCCAATCAATACAATTTTAGCATGAATAATAAACATCTATCATGAATAAGGAAATATAAAATAACAACTTTATTATTGTCTCCATGGCATATTTCCTTCAACTACTTTGAATCTTGTCTTCACAATTCGTACTCAAAGAGAAGAGTAATCATGAAGTAGGCAAGGGTGCTGGTTAGATTGGATTAAGCGAGCTAAGGAACTTGATAATTTTCGTTCAACTCGTCGTCATTGTGTTGTTGTTCTCCCGTGCTAGGTTACTACATCAGGATGAATGTTATTTATTTTCTAGCATCATTATGTTCCACTTCTCTGCTTTATCATCTCTATACTGTTTTCACTTATGTGCATGTTACTAACTTAATAGTTGCATTGCACAAGAATAACCTACCGCGACCTCCGGTGCAGGCACAGGGGTATGATCTTATGAAATACAATGCATTACGACTTAAGAAATTTAGTTCAACTCCATATATTATTATCAGCCATTGAGAAATTGTTTGTATTATGTAGGAGATGTATGGTGGACCACGAAACATGCCACAAAGCATCACTGAGCAGCTATGAAGCCGGCATCACCTAGCTGAGACACCACGTAGTTAGAAATTGGGATTACAGGCATGTACAACTTTTGTAGTATTTCAATATTGTTGTATCATGTGAACTTGTAAAAAATTGTATTATGGGTACTGCAATGAAAGATATGTTGTCTTTGTACCTATTCTAGTGTTTCATCTGACTATCATTAGATCCCTGACATACCAAATAAAGATGGTTATTTGTACGAAACTGCCAGCAACATGTAAAGCATTGGAAATCGCCTACGTCATCCTTCACATTGGAGGCAGTTTCTAAAACCACCGTTGTCGTGCAGAGTATTAACAATGCGGGTTTTGAGGCGGATTTGTAAATCGTCATCGGTCCATGTAACGAAACCTCCTCCAAAGCTAGCTCGTACCACACTCCATCTTGTCTTCTTCTAACTCGATAGCGATGGCTTCATTTGGGAGGCGGGTTCGATGGAGCAGCAGATTGATACGTCTCCAACGTATCTACAATTTTTAATTGTTCCATGCTATTATATTACCTGTTTTGGATATTTATGGGCTTTACTTTACACTTCTATATATTTTTTGGGACTAACCTACTAACCGGAGGCCCAGCCCGAATTGCTATTTTTTTGCCTATTTTAGTATATCGAAGGAAAGGAATATCAAACGGAGTCCAAACGGAATGAAACCTTCGGGAGCGATCTTTTTGGAAGAAACGCAATCCAGGAGACTTGGAGTGGACGTCAAGAAGCAGCCGAGGAGGCCACGAGGGTGGCCGGCGCGCCCCCTCCCTCGTAGGCCCCTCGTGGCTCCCCTGACCGACTTCCTTCGCCTATATATATCTACGTACCCCGAAAACATCCAGGAGCACCACAAAAACCTAATTCCACCGCCGCAACCTTCTGTATCCGCGAGATCCCATCTTGGAGCCTTCATCGGTGCTCCGCCGGAGGGGGAATCGACCATGGAGGGCCTCTACATCATCTCCAAGGCCTCTCCGATGAGTTGTGAGTAGTTTACCACAGACCTTCGGGTCCATAGTTATTAGCTAGATGGCTTCTTCTCTCTCTTTGAATCTCAATACAATGTTCTCCTCGATCTTCTTGGAGATCTATTCGATGTAACTCTTTTTGCGGTGTGTTTTTCGAGATCCGATGAATTGTCAAGTTTATCTATGAGAAATCATTGAATCTTCTCTGAATTCTTTTATGTGTGATTGGTTATCTTTGCAAATCTCTTCGAATTATCAGTTTGGTTTGGCCTACTAGATTGATCTTTCTTGCAATAGGGGAAGTGCTTAGCTTTGGTTTCAACCTTGCGGTGTCCTTTCCCAGTGACAGCAGGGGCAGCAAGACACGTATTGTATTGTTTCCATCGAGGATAAAAAGATGGGGTTTATATCATATTGCATGAGTTTATCCCTCTACATCATGTCATCTCTCTTAATGTGTTACTCTGTTCTTATGAACTTAATACTCTAGATGTAGGCAGGAGTCGGTCGATGTGTGGAGTAATAGTAGTAGATGCAGAACCATTTCGATCTACTTGTTGCGGACGTGATGCCTATATACATGATCATGCCAAGATAATCTCATAACTATGCACTTTTCTATCAATTGCTCGACAGTAATTTGTTCACCCACCGTAATACTTATACTATCTTGAGAGAAGCCACTAATGAAACCTATGGCCCCTGGGTCTATCTTTTATCATATAAGTTTCCCATCTACTTTTATTTGCATCTTTTACTTTCCAATCTATATCATAAAAATACCAAAAATACTTATCTTATCTTATTATCTCTATCATATCTCACTTTGGCAAGTTACCATGAAGGGATTGACAGCCCCTTTATCGCGTTGGTTGTGAGGTTCTTGTTTGTTTGTGTAGGTACGAGGGACTTTTGAGGAGCCTCCTATTGGATTGATACCTTGGTTCTCAAAAACTGAGGGAAATACTTACGCTACTTTGCTCCATCACCCTTTCCTCTTCAAGGGAAAAACCAACGCATGCTCAAGAGGTAGCAAGACGGATTTCTGGCGCCGTTGCCGGGGAGGTCTTCGCTCAAGTCAAGACATAACAAGTACCCATCACAAACTCATCTCCCTCGCATTACATTATTTGCCATTTGCCTCTCGTTTTCCTCTCCCCCACTTCACCCTTGCCGTTTTATTCGCCCTCTCTTTCCCGTACTCCTCTTTCTCTTTCGCTTGCCTTTTGTGTGCTTGTGTGTTGGATTTCTTGTCACGATGGCGCAAGATAATACAAAATTGTGTGATTTTTACAATACCAATAATAATGATTTACTTAGCACTCCGATTTCTCCTCTTAATGATGCTGAATCTTGTGAAATCAACGCTGCTTTGTTGAATCTTGTTATGAAAGACCAATTCTCCGGCTTCCTAGTGACGATGCCGCTACTCATCTAAACAACTTTGTTGATTTGTGTGATATGCAAAAGAAGAAAGATACAGATAATGATATTGTTAAACTGAAGTTATTTCCGTTTTCACTTAGAGATCGTGCTAAAACTAGGTTTTCGTCTTTGCCTAAAAATAGTATTGATTCATGGAATAAGTGCAAAGATGCTTTTATCTCTAAGTATTTCCCTCCTGCTAAGATTGTCTCTCTTAGAAACGATATTATGAATTTTAAACAACTTGATCATGAGCATGTTGCCCAATCTTGGGAAAGAATGAAATTAATGATTCGCAATTGCCCTACTCATGGTTTGAATTTATGGATGATCATACAAAAAAATATGCCGGGTTGAATTTTGCTTCTAGAAATCTTTTAGATTCGGCCACGGGAGGCACTTTTATGGAAATCACTTTAGGAGAAGCTACTAAACTCCTTGATAATATTATGGTTAATTATTCTCAATGGCACACCGAAAGATCTACAAGTAAAAAAGTGCATGCTATAGAAGAGCCTTAATGTTTTGAGTGGAAAGATGGATGAACTTATGAAATTATTTGCTACTAAGAGTGCTCCTATTGATCCTAATGATATGCCTTCGGCTACTTTGATTGAGAATAATAATGAATCTATGGATGTGAATTTTGTTGGTAGGAATAATTTTGGTAACAACGCGTATAGAGGAAACTTTAATCCTAGGCCGTTTCCTAGTAACTCCTCTAATAATTATGGTAATTCCTACAACAACTCTTATGGAAATTTTAATAAGATGCCCTCTGATTTTGAGAATAGTGTTAAAGAATTTATGATCTCTCAAAAGAATTTCAATGCTTTGCTTGAGAAAAATTGCTTAAAATTGATGAATTGGCTAGAAACGTTGATAGACTCTCTCTTGATGTTGATTCTTTGAAACTTAGATCTATTCCACCTAAGCATGATATCAATGAGTCTCTCAAAGCCATGAGAATTTCCATTGATGAGTGCAAAGAAAGAACCGCTAGGATGCGTGCTAAGAAAGATTGCTTTGTAAGAGCGTGTTCTTCTAGTTTCCATGATGAAGATCTAAAAGTTATTGATGTGTCCCCTATTAAATCTCTGTTTTGCAATATGAATCTTGATAATGATGGGAATGGAGATGAGTCAACTGTAGTTAAAAGGCGTCCCAGTGATTCGGAGTTTTTAGATCTTGATGCTAAATTTGGTAAAAGTGGGATTGGAGAGGTCAAAACTTTACATAGCAATGAGCCCACTATTATGGATTTCAAGGAATTTAATTATGATAATTGTTCTTTAATAGATTGTATTTCCTTGTTGCAATCCGTGTTGAATTCTCCACATGCTTGTAGTCAAATTAAAGCTTTTACCAAACATATTGTTGATGCTTTGATGCAATCTTATGAGGAAAAACTTAAATTGGAAGTTTCTATACCTAGAAAACTTTATGATGAGTGGGAACCTACTATAAAACTTAAAATTAAAGATCATGAATGCTATGCTTTATGTGATTTAGGTGCTAGTGTTTCCATGATTCCGAAAACTTTATGTGATGTGCTAGGTTTCCATGACTTTGATGATTGCTCTTTAAATCTTCACCTTGCGGATTCCACCATTAAGAAAACTATGGGAAGGATCAATGATGTTCTTATTATTGCAAATAGGAATTATGTGCCTGTAGATTTTATCATTCTTTATGTAGATTGCAATCTTTCATGTCCTATTATTCTTGGTAGACCTTTCCTAAGAACGATTGGTGCAATTATTGATATGAAGGAAGGGAAATTTATATTCCAATTTCCATTAAGGAAAGTCATGGAACACTTTCCAAGAAATAAAGTCAAATTACCTTATGAATCTATCATGCGTGCCACTTATGAATCGAATACCCAAGATGGCAATACTTAGATCTATTCTCGCTTTTATGCCTAGCTAGGGGCGTTAAACGATAGCGCTTGTTGGGAGGCAACCCAATTTTAGTTTTATTTATTGCTTTTTTGCTTCTGTTTAGTAACAAATAATTCATATAGCTTCTGTTTAGATGTGGTTTTATGTTTTAATTAGTGTTTGTGCCAAGTACAACCTATAGGATAACCTACGGTGATAGTTAATTTGATTCTGCTGAAAAACAGAAACTTTTGCGCTCACGAGAAAAAATTCAATAAATCACAGGAACGTGATTTTGCGTTGATTCGTTTTGAAGTAGATCAATAGACAAATTGCCTAGGACTTCCCATTTTGGTAGGATTTATAGAGTTCCATAAGTATTCGGAAGTTATAGATTGCTACAGACTGTTCTGTTTTTGACAGATTCTGTTTTTCGTGTGTTGTTTGCTTATTTTGATGCATCTATGGCTAGTATCGGGGGGTATGAACCATAGAGAAGTTTGAATACAGTAGGTTTAACACCAATATAAATAAAGAACGAGTTCATTACAGTACCTTATGTGGTGGTTTTTTCTTTCTTGCACTAACGGAGCTTATGAGATTTCCTGTTGAGTTTTGTGTTGTGAAGTTTTCAAGTTTTGGGTAAAGATTTGATGGACTATAGAATAAGGAGTGGAAAGAGCCTAAGCTTGGGGATTCCCATGGCACCCCAAGATATTCAAGGACAACCAAAAGCCTAAGCTTGGGGGTGCCCCGGAAGGCATCCCCTCTTTCGTCTTCGTCTATCGGTAACTTTACTTGGAGCTATATTTTTATTCGCCACATGATATGTGTTTTGCTTGGAGCGTCTTGTATGATATGAGTCTTTCCTTTTTAGTTTATCACAATCATCCTTTCTGTACACACCTTTTGGTAGAGAAATACATGATTTGGAATTTATTAGAATACTCTATGTGCTTCACTTATATCTTTTGAGCTAGATAGTTTTTGCTCTAGTGCTTCACTTATACTTTTTAGAGCACGACGGTGGCTTGATTTTGAATAAATTATTGATCTGTCATGCTTTATTTTGAGAGTCTGATAGAACAGCATGGTATTTTCTATGGTTATAAAATTGGTCCTAGAATGATGAGCATCCAAGTTGGGTATAATAAAAACTACCATAGGAAGTGAATTGGATGCAATGATCTATTTGATGCTTGATAATTGTTTTGAGATATAGAGGTGGTGATATTAGAGTCATTCTAGTTGGGTAATTGTGAATTTGAAGAATACTTGTGTTGAAGTTGGCAAGTCCGGTAGCATGCACGTATGGTAAAAGTTGTGTAACAAATTTGTTGCATAGGGTGCTCTTTTGATTGTCTTCCTTATGCGTAGTAGTACTTTGCTTTGAGGGCTAATAAAACTTCTGCAATAATTATATGAGTTCTACTGACTAATGTGAGTCCATGGATTATACGCACTCTTACCTTTCCATCATTGCTAGCCTCTTTGATACCGTGCATTGCCCTTTATCACCTTGAGAGTTGGTGCAAACTTCGCCGGTGCATCCAAACCCCGTGATACGATATTCTATATCACACATAAACCTCCTTATATCTTCCTCAAAACAGTCACCATACCTACCTATTATGGCATTTCCATAGCCATGCCGAGATATATTGCCATGCAACTTTCCACCGTTCCGTTTATCATGACACACATCATCATTGTCATATTGCCTTGCATGATCATGTAATTGACATCGTATTTGTGGCAAAGCCACCTTGCATAATTTTTCATACATGTCGCTCTTGATTCATTACCCATCCGGTACACCGCCGGAGGCATTCATATAGAGTCATATCTTGTTCTAGTTTTGAGTTGTAATTCATGAGTTGTAAATAAATAGAAGTGTGAAGATCATCATTATTAGAGCATTGTCCCTTATAAAAAAAGGAAGGCCAAAAAGAAAAGAAAAAAATGAAAAAAAATGAAAGGCCAAATAAAAAAGGAAAGGCCTAAAAAAAGAGAAGAAATAGAAAAAAAAGAGGGGACAATGTTACTATCCTTTTCCACAAAGTAGCACCATGTTCTTCATATAGAGAGTCTCTTATGTTGTCACTTTCATATACTAGTGGGATTTTTTCATTATAGAAATTGGCTTGTATATTCCAACGATGGGCTTCCTCAAATGCCCTAGGTCTTCGTGAGAAAGCAAGTTGGATGCACACCCACTTAGTTTCTTTGTTGAGCTTTCATACATGTATAGCTCTAGTGCACCCGTTGCATGGCAATCCCTACTCCTCATGTTGACATCAAGTGATAGGCATCTCCATAGCCCGTTGATTAGCTTCGTCAATGTCAGAATTTCTCTTTTTTTGTCGTCTCCTCACAACCTCCATTACCATATTCTATTCCACCCATAGTGCTATATCCATGCGCTCACGCTCATGTATTGCATGAGAGTTGAAAAAAGTTGAAGTGCGTTAAAAAGTACGAACCAATTGCTTTGCTGAAACCGGGGTTGTGCATGATGGGAGTATTTTGTGTGATGAAAATGAAACATAGCCTAACTATATGATTTTGTAGGGATGCACTTTCTTTAGCCATGTTATTTTGAGAAGACATGATTGCCTTGTTAGTATGCTTGAAGTATTATTACTTTTATGTCAATATGGAATTTTACTTTGAATCATTTGGATCTGAACATTCATGCCACAATAAAGAAATTACATTGAGAAATATGCTAGGTAGCATTCCACATCAAAAATTCGGTTTTTATCATTTACCTACTCGAGGACGAGCAGGAATTAAGCTTGGGGATGCTTGATACGTCTCCAACGTATCTACAATTTTTTATTGTTCCATGTTATCATATTACCTGTTTTGGATGTTTATGGGCTTTACTTTACACTTTTATATCATTTTTGAGACTAACCTACTAACCGGAGGCCCGGCCCGAATTGCTGTTTTTTTGCCTATTTTAGTATTATCGAAGGAAAGGAATATCAAACGGAGTCCAAACGGAATGAAACCTTTGGGAGCGACCTTTTTGGAACAAACGCAATCCAGGAGACTTGGAGTGGATGTCAAGAAGCAGCCGAGGAGGCCACGAGGGTGGCCGGCGCGCCCTAAGGGGGTGGGCACGCCTCCCTGCCTCATGGGCCCCTCGTGGCTCCCCTGACCGACTTCCATCGCCTACATATATCTACATACCCCGAAAACATCCAGGAGCACCACGAAAACCTAATTCCACCGCCGCAACCTTCTGTATCCGCGAGATCCCATCTTAGATCCTTCGGCAGCGATTCGCCGGAGGGGGGATCAACCACGAAGGGCCTCTACATCATCTCCAAGGCCTCTCCGATGAGTTGTGAGTAGTTTACCGCAGACCTTCGGGTCCATAGTTATTAACTAGATGGCTTCTTCTCTCTCTTTGAATCTCAATACAATGTTCTCCTCAATCTTCTTGGAGATCTATTAGATGTAACTCTTTTTGTGGTGTGTTTGTCGAGATCCAATGAATTGTGGGTTTATGATCAGGTTTATCTATGAGAAATAATTGAATCTCCTCTGAATTCTTTTATGTGTGATTGTTTATCTTTGCAAGTCTCTTCAAATTATCAGTTTGGTTTGGCTTACTAGATTGATCTTTCTTGCAATAGGGGAAGTGCTTAGCTTTGGGTTCAATCTTGCGGTGTCCTTTCCGAGTGATAGCAGGGGCAGCAAGGCACGTATTGTATTGTTGCCATCGAGGATAAAAAGATTGGGTTTATATCATATTGCATGAGTTTATCCCTCTACATCATGTCATCTTTCTTAATGTGTTACTCTGTTCTTATGAACTTAATACTCTAGATGCAGGTAGGAGTCGGTCGATGTGTGGAGTAATAGTAGTAGATGCAGAATCATTTCGATCTACTTGTTGCGGACGTGATGCCTACATACATGATCATGCCTAGATAATCTCATAACTATGCACTTTTCTATCAATTGCTCGACAGTAATTTGTTCACCCATCGTAATACTTATGCTATCTTGAGAGAAGCCACTAGTGAAACCTATGGCCCCCGGGTCTATCTTTTATCATATAAGTTTCCCATCTACTTTTATTTGCATCTTTTACTTTCAAATCTATATCATAAAAATACCAAAAATATTTATCTTATCTTATTATATCTATCAGATCTCACTTTTGCAAGTTACCGTGAAGGGATTGACAACCCCTTTATCGCATTGGTTACGAGGTTCTTGTTTGTTTGTGTAGGTACAAGGGACTTTTGAGGAGCCTCCTACTGGATTGATACCTTGGTTCTAAAAACTGAGGGAAATACTTACGCTACTTTGCTGCATCACCCTTTCCTCTTCAAGGGAAAAACCAATGCATGCTCAAGAGGTAGCAGAGCAGCAGAGTAGCAAGATGGTGGTGGTGGTGGTCGGCGGAAGAAGCTGTGTGACAGGTAGGAGATGATGCAAAGCACCCACCAGTGCACTTGTAGCAGTACATACAACACATCTGTTGCCGCACTTGGTCGCCGCCGTATGCAGGCATCATCATCGGCATGCGCACACACAAACCACGAGAATTGCTTGTACATGCTTGTTTGGGCATGTTTGGTTGCCTAGAATGAATAGTGCCTGCATTTCAGCCACATCTCACCAGAGCCCGGTTCAGCAAAAATAGGCAACAAACCAACATCTGTATGTTGTTTGGTTGCCGGCATTGCATCAATGGCCACTTTAGGGCTGGCTGTTTGGTTGCCCGCATTTGTGCTTACGAGGTGAGCAGATGCAAACCACATCTGTTTGGTTGCATACATGTTTGTGTTCTTCTCACCCCATTTAAATTGTGGTGGCCTTACCACCACAATAGGCACAACAGCAGGAAGAGCACTAACATCACATAAACTAGCAGGTAAACAACAACTAATAGCAGATAAACAAGCAACTAAACATGCGTACTACTAACAGGCATAAGTTTTAAAGACAACACGGGCATCCCATGCCCCCTGCTTCACCACAAGGTGTTGACCCATGGACAAAATATTAACAAGTTCACAACAAGTTCTCCCACCGTCAGAGGAAACTAACTACAAGTTCATACTAACAAGTTCAAAGGGTGAAAGTAAGGTCACCGATATAGTTGTACCTGCACCCGATGGAGCTGTCGTGGTTGTAGATTTGGACCTTGAGGCCTAGGCCGAAGATGCACAGCACAAGGAGGTCGTTGGGGATGATCCTGTGGCGGTGGCTGAAGTACTGCCAGCCCCAGCCAAGCACCATCTGCCCCTTGAAGTTCTGGACTTGAACCTAGGACTCGCCCCACTTGTTCCCGAGAGCCCGACGACACGCGGGAGCCTGACCGTCAGCCACTCCTTCATCACCTCCACAAACTTGGGAGGGATGACGAGCATGGAGAGATAGTCCTCGTCCCTGATTTGCACGTAAAAGCGAAGCGGCTCTCGGGACCCCTCCTCATGGCCGATCATAGGAGCTCGTCCCCTTGAACATGGTAGGTGCATGAAGGCGGCCGTGCTAGGCAGGTTCACCCTCTTGAGCCAGCGGTTCATGGGGATGAAGTCCACGACGGCCTCGGTGCCGGCGACGTCATGGACTCCTCCTCCAGCCCTGTCCCACTCCGTCTTCATCACCTTGTCAGGTAAGATGACATGGATTAGTAATAGGGCATTGGCAACATGCTACATTTGTACTAGTAGTACCTAAAGTAGCAAACACATTGGTCCTACCTACCATGAAAACCATGCACTTAACAAAATCATGCAACATAGCATGCTCATTCCAGCACGAATCTAGCTAGCATGCCCATGAACCCTAAGCATGAACATCAAACACACAGCAGTCTAGATAACATGCACATGAACACTAAGCAGAAACATCAAAGACAACACCAATATGGCTAGAGTCATGAACACATTGTTGCACATGAGCACTAAGCATGAACATCAAACATAACACCTATCTACCATGCCCATGAACACGTTGTACATCATGAGCACTAAGAACACACCACTCTTGCATGCCTATGAACACTACTAAGCATGCACATCAAATAGAGAACAAGCATGAGCACTACCCTGCATATGAACAGTACCGCGCAAGAAGGGATCCAATCCAATCAATTCATTGGCATGCTAATGATGAAAACCCGAATCTACAAATCTACAAGCAGAGGGGAGATTTTGTTCATACCCGAGTGCGTGGAGCTCGAGCATACGTCCGCAGGGGAGAAAACCCGAGCTGGAAGGAGATAGAGGGCGGAGAGGAGGAGTTGCCGATGTCGATGATCGTCGGCATTGGCCCGGTGCTCGTGGCCACGCATGCTGTCGAGGAGGAGGCTGCCATCGTCCATGGGCTTGCCGCGCTGCCCGGGAGAAAACCCTCGTATGGGGGTAAAAAACCACCCACAGGGGTTCCGAGCAGCAGCACGGGGGTCGCCCCCTTTGGCGCATCACCGAACCCAGGACCATGAGGTCGGGAAACGGCGGTGGAGCCGGAGCAGCCGACACCGCATTTGCCGGACATGGCGGCCTAGTGCAAAGAGTAGACAGTGCGCGTAGAGCCCACATGAGATCGACCTGGAAGTTCGCCAAGCTGGCAACCCACCGCTCATGGATGCGGTTGTTGCTGGTGCTGATGGGAGTCAGCGGACGGTGCAGCGGCGGGCGACTCATCGGAGGACGGGAGAGGGGAGGAGAGGAGAGGAGAGAAACAGACGGTGAGCGGAGTGTGAGGAAGCGTGGTGTGAAAAGGAGTAGGCGGTGACGCGAGATAGAGGGGGAGTTATGAGATGTCCCGTCCGTCTCTCGCGCTCCCTGTGGCGTGCAGCAAAGAGAGCCATGTGGGGCCGCGCTCAGCATGGCTACGAAGAAGCTACCAATTCGGCAGTAGCTCATGGGCCTGGCTCGAGACTGCTTTATGTTTCATGCGGGCCGAGACGTGGTGCAGCCCAGACAACCAAATAGCTCATATTCATCTCGCATGACTCTGGTTCGCCCAAATGCGAGCAACCAAACACGTTCTTGATGGATTGCTCGGCTGGGCTGGAGTGTTGGCGAGTTATGTGCAACCAAGGTACAATTCAAACTTGTTTTAAAGGTAATTGACTGTTGCTTAATGCTGATGTTTAATGATTTCTCGTTTTAAAGGTACATACACCTTAATCGATTGTTGCTTAATGTCAATGTTTAATGGTTTCTCGTTATAAAGGTACATGCTACCTCTGTCCTGATTTATTGGTCCCATTGTATTCTGTGTCAAATTTTAACTATAAATTTAACTCACAAAATGTCCATGCATGTCACAAAAGCTTGTATCATTAAAAACTATGTTCAAAAGCGAATCCAACGATATAATTTTTATTGACATGCATTAACATTTTTTTAGATAAGGAAGACCTCTCCCTCCTTACTTATAGAGTAGGAGACAAACATAAACCCTTTCTTTCCTCCTTTATTAGCTCCCTGTAGAATCTCTCCCCCAACCCTCATTCCCAAAGGGGATGACTTGTAAATAATATCTTGTACCATACCTTTTATTCTTTAATTTATTTGCAGTAGGAACCTCTCCTACTGTTTCAGGTGTCAAAAAAGTATTTTTAATTAATTTTTTTTCTCAAAATTTGGCATAAATTACAAAGGGGGCCGATGGAGGTAGTACGCCATACGCATGCATTGTCGTCTGCTGCTTAACGACTAGTGCATATGAAATCGATTGCATGTGGCAGGGCACCGTCGAGAAAAAGCACCACCCAGACCTGCTTCAGTTGCTAGCTTGTACTATGTGGATGTCGTTCTTCCTATCCAGATTAGTCGCCAGAAGAAAGAAGAAGATAAGAGAGAGACTTCCACATGGGCCAGTTTGTTTGAGGAGTTAAATTTAGGAGGCTGATAACACCCACATGTGTGGTAAGAGCAATACCCGCCCACACGCCCTATAACACACATTTTTCTTAAATGAAAAATTCGATTGAAGATCCATTTTCACCATTAAATCCATCGCGACGAGATCTTCGAAACTAGATCTCATATCAATATGTTCCGATGACTTTTTTGGGGGTTAAAAGTTGTCATCTCTACTGCGCATGAATTGCCATGGTGTTTACACTGAAGTTGCCATGATATGTTTCAGCTATTTTTCTTCTACATTTAAAAGTAAATTTTGACATATTATAAAACAGGGAATTAAGAAAATATACTTGCCATGAACCATAAACTAAAAAAATTCATGATACATGCACTTAAAATTGCCATGGTTCATACAAAGAATAAATTTCATGGTCAAAGTACTGAAATTGTCATGGTCAAAAAACTAAATTGCCATTTCTATAAACTAAAATAGCCACATGGCAACTTTAGTGTAAACACTATGGCAACTACAGTGTAAACATCATGGCAACTTTCGTCCAAAAAAATTTCGTCGAAACAAATCAACATGGGATCTAGTTTTCAAGATCTCGTCGAGACGGATTAAATGGTGAAAACGGATTTTTAATTAGGATATAAAACATTCTTAAGTCGAAAACCAAAAAGATTCCCACTGATGTCATCTGTTTTGACGTGGCAAAATAAATGGTAATTGTTGGGGATATAACTATTTGTGTAAGCCGCCCAGGAGGGGCCGGGTTATGCAAAGGAGGACTCACCAGAAAGAAGCCCAGGACCCAGCATGAAGATGGCGGTTCAATCAAGGGCCTAAAGCCCACCGGTGACTGGAGGCTCGTTGTAGTAAACCGCCACAATGGTATGACTTGTATTGTAAGGTAGATTTAACTAGTCACCGAGCCGGACACTATTGATAAGCTGGCCGGGACTCTATAAGCCGCAGGGCGCCAACCCGTGTATATAAGGGGGCGACCCGCTGGTGGCTAAGGGTAAGAAATAACTCGTCGAGAACAGGGCATAGCGTATCTCGCTCCCTGGTCATCGAAACATCAAGCAATACCAACCCTACTAGACGTAGGCCTTACCTTCATAGTAAGGGGCCGAACTAGTATAAACCTCTCGTGTCTCTTGTCCCGATTAACCCCTTCAAGCTTCCTAATTGCGATGGCTCCGTGATTAAGTTCTTTCACTAGGACATCTGGCGTGACAATTCCACGACAGTTGGCACCCACCGTGGGGCCAGCGCACGGTGGATTTGAGTTCTTGAACGGCAACTTTGAAGGGCTCAAGGGATACGCAGTGGGCCGGATGACCAAGAGTCGTCGCGGCAAGATCTACATCGACGATGAAGGTTGGGGCCCTGACACCGGCTCAATTAAGTACGGGTACCGGGTCCCCTTCGGAGGAATTCACGTCTTCATCGGCCGGATTGGTGAGCCGGGACCTGAGCCGGACAATTGCACTGACCTCGTCCGAGCTCAACCCGGCATGAAGCGTGTCTTTGTGGGCTGCGTCCATGGAGCAGAGCTTTCTGAAGGACCTGAAGATGGTGGTGAGACGGCCGTCCTCTCTGACGGTGATTCGTCCACCGGTTCAACAAATTTGATGTATCAAGTGCAAGATGGCGTGCTCGGGGGCTACTCCGATGGCTCTAGTATTCCGGATCCCTACGATTCGCCAAACTGGGCAGGAGTTTTTATGGCTGGAACTCAGCCCTGCCAAAATTCTACACCCGCTGCTGCAATAACATCCGGAATAGGAGCGGCCGAGGCAGGAGGCCCTGTGCGCCCGCTGGCTCAAGTGCTGATAGATCTCATGGATAAGCTTACGACCCTGTTAACCGCCACGGTTATTCCCGCAAATAAAGATGAGCATGATGCGGGGGTGGCGCGGGTGCGCGAGGAAATAGCTTGCGCTAAGGAGGCCTTAGCAGCTGAGGATACCAGGTTAGCCACGGAACAGGCGGCTTTGGATGCACGGGCGCAGTAGCTCCAGTCAGAGGCTTTCTAGCTTACGATGAGCCTGAACGCATCTAATGAGGTGATGAGAAAGAGGCACCAAAAAACTCAATCACGTTTGCCTCCGACTTACGACCCTCGGGTTCTGTTTGCTACACCCGGAGCCGGCCCAAGTAACCCGCCAGATGCAAATCAGTTTATGACAGCCGGAACAGTAGGACCGGCTCAGCCTCGGGAGATGGTACCTCCTCATGGAAACATGGCACCGCCTCGTTACGTGCCGATACCGCCGGGTCACTTTTCCAACCCCATGGAGAACTTAATCGCAGCATCGGCGCATCTGGCGGCTCTCCCAGTGGACGGTGATGATCCGACAGCGGTGGAAACCCGAAGGATCGAAGAACTAGTCCAGACGGCCCTGGCTCAGCAAGAGACTTATTCTTATAGCCGAGACAGGATTCATTCAACTCCTTCGCCTTGGTTAGCACCGCCTCGCCAAAACCGGAGTCCGAGTTACAGCAGGCACATGGAGTCAGAAGCTTTACCAAGCAACGCCCAGCGCCGGAACCAGCCCGGTGGCTATAACCCGGTACAAGATCGGGTACGTCAGGAGAACGAGCGGGCGGCTCAGCTAGCGGCTCAACAGACGGCTCATCAAGATTACCCGGAGTATCCGATGGCTTCCGTTGAGACGGGAGTGGCCACTAGAACCGGTGGTGTTCCTTGTTTGGTGTCGGCTCTGCATAATGTACGTCTTCCAAAGGACTTCAAGGGACCTCGAAAGGTGCCGAATTACACGGCTGACTTACAGCCTGGAGCGTGGATCGAGAGCTATGAGATGGCCATGGAGCTGTTGGAGGTCAGCGATGCAGCAATGGCTAAGTATTTTACAATGATGTTAGATGGAACGGCCCGGCCCTGGTTAAAAGGCCTGCCCCCCAATTCCATTGATTCGTGGGCAGAGCTAAAAGCCCACTTCATCCAGAACTTCAAGGACACTTGCAAGCAATCCATGTCGATTGTGGATTTGACGAATCGTAAGCAGGAGGAGGGTGAGTCCACGACTCACTGGATACGCCGGGTTAAGGAGATAATACATTCATCTGACAAGATGGATGCTGGCTCTGCAGTCCTTATGTTGGAAAAGAATTGTCGCTTTGAGCCGCTGAGGTAGAAGCTGGGGCGCCTTAAGTGTGATTGCAACCAATTCTGATAGTACCAAGGACCCCGCGTCTGATGAGGAAAACACAGGGGAGGCAAGAAAGAACAGTAAGGGAAAGGGACAGCAGCATAACCCGATGAATCAAGGGGGCAACAAGCGTAAGACCGAGGGTAACCCGGAGTTTGTAGCCAATGCCAATGCATAGGATAACAATAAGAGACGTAAGGGCAAGCCGCCCCGCTATGGCAGGTCAGGCCCATCTCTTGAGCAGCTACTCAATGAGCCATGCCCGAAACACGGCACCCGGGAACGGCCCGCCACCCACTTATGGAAAGATTGTGCGATCGTGAAGGCTTTTAAGAATTCTAACACATTTGGTGGCAATCATGGGTCTGGCGGGGGCTCAGGAGCTGGTGGTTTTCATGGCCCAGGTGGCGGCTCAAGTTCCGTCTTTCAGGGACATCAGGACGGTCATAATCAACAGCAGTCTGGTCAAGGGGAACAACAGCAATAGCAATCGGGTTATCAAAGCCATCTGAAGCAGCTGAATAGTGGGCAGTATCATGTGTTTACCACTAGCTTGTGCAAACGTGACCAGAAGGTTCATAAGAGGGCTGTAAATTCTATTGAGCCGGCAGTTCCTCGTTATTTGAGATGGTCAGAACAGCCCATTATGTGGAGCAGGGAAGATCACCCCATCCGGGTTGATAATCCGGTCAGTTAGCCTTGGTAGTAGCACCTCAGGTTGGAGGCTATAAATTCACTAAGGTACTCATGGATGGAGGTAGTAGCACCAATATCCTCTATTATGAGACCTTCCAACGCATGGGGTTAACTGATAAGAATATGAAGACGTCCAACACCGTTTTTCATGGAGTGGTCCCTGGCAAGTCGGCATACCCAGTTGGCAAGATTGAACTGGAAGTGGCCTTTGGACACGAGTATGACTCCAGAGCTGAAAAATTAACCTTTCAAGTGGTCAAAATCAGGAGTCCATAACATGCTCTGTTTGGACGGCCGGCTTATGCCAAGTTCATGGCACGGTCATGCTATGTTTACTTATAGCTTAAGATGCCGAGTCACAAAGGTACCATCACCATGCATGGAAGTCGGAAGGTAGCTCTGGAATGTGAGGAGGGCGACGCGGCTTATGCTGAGTCTGCTTGCACAGCGGAGGAACTGGAGTTTTATCAAAACAACGTTGACCCTGCAGATATGACCTCTCTGAAAAAGCCAACCATCGAGCATGACCCGGCGATGAAGTTTAAATCGGCTGCTGAAACCAAGCTTGTGGATTTCAACCCAGGTGATTCGTCTAAACAGTTCAGCGTCAGTGCCAATTTGGATCCGAAATAGGAAAGCGCGCTCATCGAGTTCATCCATGAGAACCGGGACATCTTTGCATGGAAACCTTCTGACATGCCAGGTGTATCGAGAGAACTCGGTGAGCACACCCTTAATATTGATCCAAAGTATAAGCCAGTCAGGCAGTTTCTTCGATGATTCAACAAAGAGAGGCGGCAAGCTATTGGAGAGGAAGTCGCCGACTCTTGGCTGCCGGGTTTATTGTTGAAGTTTTTCACCTGGAGTGGTTTGCTAACCCGGTGCTCGTGCTCAAGAAGAACGGCACCTGGCGGATGTGTGTGGATTACACAGACTTAAATAAGGCTTCTCTGGCTGATCCCTTTGCTCTCCCCCATATTGATCAGATCATTGATGCTACGGTGGGTTGTTAGCGTTTAAGCTTTTTGGATGCTTACTCTGGTTATCATCAGATCAGGATGGCAGTTAAGGACCAGGAGAAGACAGCTTTCATCACTCTGTTTGGAGCCTTCTATTATGTATCTATGCCGTTTGGGCTCAAGAGTGCTTAGGCGACTTATCAGCGATGTGTGCAGAACTGTCTCCACGACCAAATTGGGCGCAATGTTCATGCTTATGTGGATGATATCATGGTGAAGTCCAGGGAGAAAGAAACCTTGATATGTGACCTGAAGGAGACCTTTGATAATCTCCGGGTTTATAAAATGATGTTTAACCCGGAAAAGTGTGTATTTGGTGTACCTGCAGGCAAGCTCTTGGGTTTCTTGGTTTCAAACAGAGGCATTGAAGCTAATCCGGAGAAGATCAAGACAATTACCTCTCTGGCTAAACCGGCATGCATCAATGATGTTCAGCAACTGGCAGGTCGTGTTGCTGCTTTAAGCCGGTTAGGTGAGTAGGCCCTACCGCTGTATCAGATGATGAAGAAAACGGACACCTTTGTCTGGAGTGATGCTGCTAACACTGCCTTTGAAGATTTAAAGAGACAGTTGTCTGAGCCACCGGTCCTTGTGGCTCCCATTGATAAAGAGCCGCTGTTGTTATATGTGGCTGCTAACTCACGAGCCGTCAGTGTCGCCATTGTGGTGGAGCGTAAGGAGGCAGGCAAGGAGCATCCGGTTCAATGGCCGGTTTACTACGTCAACGAGGTGCTCATTGAGTCTAAACAAAGATATCCACATTGGCAGAAACTTGTTTATGGTGTGTTCATGGCAAACCGGAAGCTGAAGCAGTACTTCCAAAGTCATCCTATAATGGTGGTAAGTTCAGCCCCTTTGGGAGACATCATTCAGAACAGGGAGGCCACAGGACGAATCACCAAGTGGGCTATTGAGCTTGAGCCCTGTGGTTTGAAGTATACGCCTCGTACTGCTATTAAATCTCAAGCCTTGGTCGAATTTATCAATGATTGGACAGAGTTGCAGGCACCTGAGGAGAAGCCAGACAATACATATTGGACTATTCACTTTGATGGGTCCAGGCAGTTAGAAGGCTCAGGAGCTGGAGTTATTTTAACTTCCCCTCGAGGTGACAAATTTTGTTATGTGCTCCGGCTCATGTTTCCCTATACTAACAATGCAGCTGAGTATGAGGCCTTGCTCCATGGTCTCCGGATGGCCAAAGAGATGAATTTGAGCCGGGTAAGGTGCTTGGGCGACTCAGATCTCGTGGCTCAACAGGTCTCACGCAAGTGGGATTCTAAGGATCCCCTTATGGCGGCTTACCGTCGTGAAGTAGATGTTGTGGCTGGGCACCTCAAAGGGTATCAAGTGGAGCACATTGATAGAAGGAAGGATGAGGCAGCTGATGCATTAAGCCGGTTGGAATCTCAGCGTAAGCCGGTGCCGCCTAACACCTTTCTTGACGTTTTGCATAATCCTTCTGTCAAGGTACCTACTGAGGAAGAGCTAGCAGTGCCAGACCCGGAGGCACAGTTGGTGGCCGCGCTTCACGTCATCCCGGATTGGACATTGCCGTACTTGGCTTATATGACCCGGGGAGAGTTGCCTGAGGATGAGACCTTGGCGAGACAAATTGTCAGGCGGTCCAAATCCATGACAATTGTTAATGGCGAGTTACATCACCTCAGTATCATAGGGGCATTCCAGTGTTGTGTGTCGCCTGCGGAGGGTTAAGAGATACTTCGAGAGATCCATGAAGGAGATTGTGGTCATCATGCCGGCTCAAAATCTCTTGTGGCCAAGGCTTTCCGTCATGGTTTTTATTGGCTAACGGCTCATGCTGATGCAGAGGATCTTGTTAGCAAATGTGACGGATGTCAAAAGTTCTCACGACGAGCTCATGTGCCGGCTCAAGAATTGAGGATGATTCCAATTACTTGGCCGTTTGCAGTCTGGGGGCTTGACATGGTGGGACCTTTCAAGAGGTCTAAGGATAAAAAGACACACCTCCTGGTGGTAGTGGATAAATTTACAAAGTGGATTGAGGCAGAGCCGGTCAGTCAGTGTGATGCAGCCACAGCGGATCAGTTCATCAAGAAGGTGATCTTTCGTTTTGGTTTTCCACATAGCATCATAACTGATAATGGCACTAATCTCTCGAAGGGTGCCATGGAAGAGTTCTGTCAACGAGAGCATATCCGGCTTGACATTTCGGCTGTTGCTCATCCTCAATCCAATGGTCAAGCGGAAAGAGCTAATCAGGAGATCTTGAGGGGTATCAAACCACGGCTCTTGGTCCCCTTACAGCGGACTCCGGGTTGTTGGGTGGAGGAGTTACCCTCTATGCTATGGAGCATCAACACTACGCCAAACAGATCCACGGGTTATACACCTTTCTTCATGGTCTATGGAGCAGAGGCAGTCCTGCCAAGTGATATCCGGCACGATTCGCCCCGTGTGGCGGCTTACGTTGAGGCTAATAATGAAAAAGCTCGTCAGGAGGCACTTGACTTGTTGGATGAGGAGTGAGACTTGGCAATAGCCCGCTCAGCGATTTACCAGTAAGACCTTCGTCGCTATCACAGCCACTGGGTCAGAAGCAGAACCTTTCAGGAAGGCGACTTAGTGCTCCGGCTCATCCAGGATTAGTCTGATATGCACAAGCTATCCCCTCCTTGGGAAGGACCCTTTGTGGTCAGCAAGAATCTGAACAATGGGTCATACTACCTCATTGATATTCGAGAGCACAAAGACTCCCGTAAGTCGGAGGAGGAGACCCGCTGGCCGTGGAATATAGCCCATCTTCGGCCTTACTATACTTAAGCCACCATCTCTCAAGATGTATATATTTTGACGATGTATATATTATAAAGCAATAAAGTAGGACCTCTGTCCTTTTTTCTTTACCCTCAGAATGCTATATGTCTTTTTTGTCAGATGGTGGAAACAACCAACAGGGAGCGGATCATATTTGAATCCGGCTTTTTCTTTGGTCCAGCTTATGATCATATCTGAATCTAGCCATGATCACTTGGGGGCTTCCTGGTCAAACATAGGTCGTATTCGAACCAAAGAGAACATAGCTGTCGATACCCACTTGATTGGCATACTGCCAAACCCACTTGGGGGCTTCTTGATCATATTTGAATCATAGCTTAACCCCTTTGGGTCTGACATGGATCGTATTCGAATCAGCATCATTAAACAACTTTTATGGTCACTTGGGGGCTTCCTGTTCAAACATAGGTCGTATTCGAACCAAAGAGAACATAGCTGTCGATACCCACTTGATTGGCATCGCCAAAGCCAGTGGGGGCTATATGATCGTATCTGAATCTTAGCTTAACCCCTTTGGAACGGTTTTACTGATCGTATTCGAATCAGAAGCCTTTGAGTGTTGTTATTATTCATTATACTTCATAAGTTTAAATTACTTGGCTATCTTGAGACCTTCTTGAAAGCACTATGAGATGGTTTTTTGGTATTCCGGCTTAATATTGATCACCCCAGGTTATTAAGTGTCGGGTAACATTATATGTTTCGACCTTCAGGAGTTGAGTTTATCAGCATGATGTAGGTCACATAAATAGGTGAGATCATCAAAAGGATCACAGGTATATGATTGTGGTCCCAACCCGGCCTTTATATGATGTTTTGGTTCGCACTCTGGGTTATCAATACCTTATGTGACCCCGGATGCGATAAACCGCCAAGGGAATCTTTGCTTGTTTTTACAGGCAGGATAAGGCAAGCAATTTTGACATCAAGGAGATAAAAGATCAATATAAGCGGGAAGTATACATAGCGATGGCGGCTTACGAAAGTATTAAGCGCCATAAACATGCGCGAAGGCATGACAAAATCGAAGAGGTTTTTTCTACCCTATTACAAGACTCCCTGAGTCTGAATAATAAAGAATTGTTTTGAAGAGTCATAAACGCCTGGTGTTTCACCCCTTTGGTGGGATTGAAGACTCCGGGTTATCCTTCTCCGCTTCTCCGTCGGCTGCTTTGTCCTGGAAAGTTAATGAGGCCCAGTCAATGTCGCTCAAAGCTTCAAACTCAGCTTCATCATCTATTAAACCGGATGGGTCCACTTCAGGGGCAAAAGTATGCTTACGAATTGGAGGGATCAGGCTCACTTGATCATATGGAGTGTTTGGAATTCTCCGGTTCTCACTGTCATAACCCGGCGAATATTTGGTAAGGTCAGTGTCGTTCCCAATGAGGGTCGCCATGGTACGTATGACTTTGACACAGGCGGTGAAATCTTGATCGTCAAAAACGGTACCATCCACTTTCAAACTCGGGTATCCAAGAGTGAGGTCGGCCGGGTCTGGTTCTGGAATCCATGCCTTTGCCCGGCTCAACGCGGCTACGGCTCCGGCTCTTGCGGACGCCTGCCTTAAATCCTGGATCCGCTGAGGTAGCACAGCGAGACACTTCAGCACATCCTGTAGGAGGTGGGGAGTGGTATTTGACAAAGCTACAATAGCCAAGGCACGTTGTGACCCGGTGTACAGCTGCTCCACTAGAGTGTAAACTGCTTTCAGCTTGATCAACATATTTTGCTTAAGGTTTGTGCTTCTGGGGCCTGCGTTCACAAACATAAAGTGAGCCGGAGATAACGATTACAATAGTAATCAAAGGAAGGATTAATATGTTTGAGGTTATGTACTGTAACTTACCGAAGATGGCCGAGACCATTTGAGATATCTGGCGCTTTAAGTCAGACAACTCGGTTGTTGTTTCTGCAAGTGATGCCTCTGCTATTTCGGCTCAAGTCACCAGTGTAGCCTTCTCATCAGACCAGGTTTTCTTTTCCGCCTCAAACTCCTTCTTCAATTTCTCTTGTTCAGAGACACTGAATTCAAACTTGGAGTTAGCCTTTTGGATTTCAAGCTCTTGAGCTATCAGGCGATTCTTCAGATCATTAATTTCCGATTCAAATTTACTTATGCTGGCCTGCATTGATACCGGGTTATAGTCAGAATCATAGTAAGGTAACATTAATTCCCAAGCACTTTGCAAGCAAATATGCTTGGAACTTGGGGGCTAATGCATGCTGAAGAATTTTAATTAACAAGGCCGATTTATGCTAAGAAATATGGTAAGATGACATTAAGTCCCAAGCACTTTGCAAGCAAAGGTACTTGGCACTTGGGGACTAATGTACAACGCGAGTTCAAGGCATCATGTTGCAACCGGATTAAATATCTTTTGAACCGGACAGAGTAGGATTAAGCAGTTTTCTAAGTCTACAACATATTTATTCATAAGCAATAGACTTGGGGGCTGATACAGTAAGTAAGAATCAGGAAAATAGCATAAATTATACCTCAGATTTGTGTTGTATTTGTTTTACCATGTCAATTTCTAGGTCACGACTGTTCTGCACTTGATTCAGATAGCCCGAGACTATGTCGCCAATGCTTAAGTGAGTATAATCAATAATGTCCAGCTTGGCCTTTCGGCGTTCGGTAATTTCTTCCTTAGCAGAGCATTTGGCAAGGACAGTGGGCCGCCCTGGTTCAACAAACTGAGGCCTCAGAATCTCAACTTCCGGGTCATTTGTCTTGACCGGGCTAGGAGCCTCTGGGTTATCAGAACTGTTGAGAGTATCTTCGGCGGGCGGATTAGAGGTTGGCACCGGAATATCAGAAGCTGGTTCAGGTGGCGGCTGATGGGTGGAACTATCAGGAGCAGCTGTACCAAGCTCCGGTTCAGCCACGACCGGTTCTTGCGACGGCTTATTCTTCTTTGCCCTCTTACTGGGCTTCACTTGCATACTGCCAACAAAGGTAGAAGGATGAATACAAAAGTATGAGTAAGGTAAAGCCTAAGGAAAACAAAGTCACATTACCCGGGGGCAGTTTTGAAGGCCTGCATGTTAGATTGCATAGACTCGCTGGAAGAAGGAGAGGTATCCTGATAATTTGAGTCAGATGAATTGAGAGGTTGGCGAAAGTAACCCACCAAAGGAAAATGACAACGTAAATCGGAGATAACCTCAGTCCGACGCTTCCTGGTTACGTCAGGTAAACCGGAGGAAAGCTCTACATCCTTGCTGTTCTGGGTCCGCCTCCGGCTTTCAAATTGTTGTTGCTTCAAAAGAAATTGAGGATCTTGATAAGCAAGAGGATGTGAAAATCTTACTTTCCGGGTCACCCTTCGGAGTTTTTGCTTTGGCAAAGGCTTTGAGTCGGAGGAGATTATAGTTACCTCTTCGTCCACTGCTTGGCTATTCCCCGTGTCCTCCTGAAAAGATAGAGTGTCAATAAAATAATGACAAAGGAGTCCGGAGAGTTAAAGGATTACCTCTTCTTCATCATCAGAAGTGTCATCCAATTTGAGTAAATCTGAAGCGCTTGGTTTCTTCTTCCTTGAAGTTCCTGCTTTGGCGGCTTTTCTTTCAACTCTTTTGGCCGCTCTGGCTTGTTTGGCTGCTTCATGGTTATATTTGACCTTCCAGAAGTTATCATCGGCCTATGAAAAATGATAAGAGGTTATGAGTAAAGGCAAGTGTAATATAGTAAAAAGTATTTATCACAGGTTGGTAACTCACGGCAGGGGCCGGGTTCTTCTTGCAGAAGGGAAGTAAGCCAAAGGCATTACTTATCACCGTGCCTTCTTTCAACAACGATTGGGTCGTGGCTTCCACCACATCTTCTGGTAAGTCATCGGGGCTATGACGCATTGGGTCATCCTTCTCGCCGGAGTAAGTGCACATTAAGCCAGGTCGGTGGCTTAACGGAAGCACTCGCCAGGTAACCCAGACTCGGACTAAGTCGATGGCGTCCAAGCCATTTCCTAGAAGAGTTTTGATTCTACTAATGGTGGGAGCAAGTGGCAGAGGTTCAACAACAGTTAATTTATCCGGCAACGGGTGGTTGGACTCAAGGCGCAGAGCGCGGAAGCCGGGCAGAGGGTTTTCCTCAGCCGGAGAGGTGTCCTGGCAGTAGAACCACGTCTGATTCCAATCCTTTGGATGACTCGGCAGTTCAGCGTAAGGGAAAAGGCAGTCTCTTCGCTGCTGAATTGAGATGCCACCGAGTTCAAGACTGGGCCCGTTGGCATGTTCATTCTGCCGGTTTAAGTAGAACAGCTCTCTGAATAAAAGTATATTGGGCTCTTCTCCAAGATACACCTCGCAGAAGACTTGGAAGTTGCAGATATTGGACACGGAATTGGGCCTGATGTCTTGGGGTCTGAGATCAAAGAAATGCAGAACATCCCTGAAGAATTTTGAACTGGGCGGAGCAAAGCCCCGGTTCATGTGATTGGTAAACACGATTACCTCCCCTTTTTTGGGATGAGGCTTCTCCTCTGACGGGTTAGGAGCACGATAAGACATGATCTCCTTCTTGGGCAGATGGCTGGATTTCACGAAATCCGCCAAGATGCTCTTTGTAACAGTGGACTTAACCCAGTTGCAGGTCACGGGAGCTTTAGGAGCTTTGGGTGCCATTACTTAAATTGAAGCCTATGACAAAATAAGAGGTTCTGGTTTCAATTTAACCCGGAAGGAAGCATGTTAAGTTTAATCAAGATGTGGGCTTAAGAAGGGGCCTAATGACATATGGTTAACTATATCTGGTTGCCTGGTTGCCTAAAGCCGTTGTGAGAATCAGTAACAGTTAAAAGACATTTAAAAGTTGCCAGGAGCTGGCAAGGCTATCAATTAACGTTGTCTATCTTAAACCGGAAATGAGAGTTGCCAGAGTTAAAAGGGCTTAACAGAAACAGGTTTCGCAGTTGGCAGATATTATTTTGGATCAAACAGGTGCACAGAAAGAAAAATTTCTAGACCTAAAACTAGTACAGATAAGTTCATCAGTGCTAATCAAGGTTTCTATACATGGAAAGGCATCTGTCTGCAGTTGGAAACAAGTGCGAAACAACCACCGCAACTGTTCTATATTATCTAAAGATCAAAGGAGGGCATTGAAGGTAAAAGCTATCGACGGTTTGACTCAGGCCACTAAGAACACCGATGAACTCGAAGAAGCTGTTAATGCGGATCTGAAGAGAAAGAAAGAGAAACTTACAGATGCGGAGTTGCTGCGGAGGTCCGTCGCGTTTTTCTGGTCAAGTCAGGTCGATGCAGCGGCCTGAGTTGGTGAGGACGGGGAGATCTGTGACGGCGGCCGCGGCGGAACTCGAGCGACTGAGAGACAGCGAGAGGAAGAAGATGAAGACTGAGGAAGTAAATGGAGATGACCTAGGTCGAGCCTATTTATAGGAAGGGTCGACCAGGACTGTGCGAGAAACAAGGAGACTAAAAGAAATTATCTAGCGGCCCCGACGCCTCGATTTTCGGAGCGGTCAGTAAAGGCATAGATCTGTTGGAAGATATGGTGGAGTAAAAAATGAATTTAACTAAGATGACATCATGACGGGCTAACACAGATCCAGAAGATGATGTCATGGCGGGTTAAAAACCTTTACATAAGCAGAAGGCTGAAGGTTTATTTTTTAAGGTATGATAAGATTGACATGAAGATGGCGGTTCAAATCAATCTGGGGCCTAATGTTGGGATATAACTATTTGTGTAAGCTGCCCAGGAGGGGCCGGGTTACGCAAAGGAGGACTCACCAGAAAGAAGCCCAGGACCCAGCATGAAGATGGTGGTTCAATCAAGGGCCTAAAGCCCACCGGCGACTGGAGGCTCGTTGTAGTAAACCGCCACAATGGCATGACTTGTATCGTAAGGAAGATTTAACTAGTCACCGAGCCGGACACTGTTGATAAGTCGGCCGGGACTCTATAAGCCGCAGGGCGCCAACCCGTGTATATAAGGGGGCGACCCGCTGGTGGCTAAGGGTAAGAATTAACTCATTGAGAACCGGGCATAGCGTATCTCGCTCCCTGGTCATCGAAACATCAAGCAATACCAACCCAACTAGACGTAGGCCTTACCTTCATCGTAAGGGGCCGAACTAGTATAAACCTCTCGTGTCTCTTGTCCCGATTAACCCCTTCAAGCTTCCTAATTGCGATGGCTCCGTGATTAAGTTCTTTCACTAGGACATCTGGCGTGACAATTCCACGACAGTAATGGAGGCGTTTGAGCCATGTTGCTTCATGCCACACGTGTGGGCATTATCATTTGGGTAAATTTAAGGATGTGATTTGGTCTGGTCATAATTCAACTAATCAAATTTTAAGGAGTTATGTTTAGACTAGTGCTACCTATGGAGCTTGCGCTGATTTTCCCTTGAAGAGGAAAGGGTGATGCAGCAAAGTAGCATAAGTATTTCCCTCAGTTTTGAGAACCAAGGTAAATCGAGTAGGAGCCAACGCACAAGTCACCGAGTACCTGGACAAACAATCAACAATTTGCACCCAACGCGATAAAGGGGTTGTCAATCCCTTCACGGTCACTTGCAAAAGTGAGATCTGATAGAGATAGATAAATGGTAAAGTAAATATTTTTGGTATTTTAGGTTTATAGATTGAAAAGTAAAGATTATAATTTGTTGACACCGGATTTTGGCACGGTCAAGCACTTATTTAAGATGGCCTCAAATGGAGAAGTGATCTACATGAAAGAGTTCCGTATTGTTGATATGAACATCTTTGAAGTTTGGGTCATCACCATTCGATTTCATCTCGAAGGCCGAAACTATGCTCAAAGTACTAAGATCTTATATTCAGAGTACAGTTTGGCCGATTAAGCCCCCAAGACGACCACAAATGGAAAAATGATCTACACTGATTGTCTTTGTCTCATCAAAACGATCGATTTTGATATAAACATCGTCCAGATTCAAGTTTGTATGCAAAAGTTAGAGAAATCGGAGTGCATCCCTGTCACGAGGCGAGATGTGGCGCGCCCCATGAGATGCATGTCTGATGGGTAGCGCGAGGGAATAGCCTGTTTAGCGCGACCGATTTGACCCTCAAGAAGACCTCCAATTCAAAAGGTTCAACAAGAAAGTTGTTCGTCTCGTCAAAACGGTCAAGATTGCTTTTGGGATCGTTTCCATCCGAGATTGTTTACCACCACAAAAAAGACCCGCAAGATGCAGCCAGTTTAAACCGAACAGTTTTGGAAAGTTCGGACAAAACCAATCCGAATTTTACTAGGGTTTTGGACGTGAATCCAAGCTTTTTCCTTGCACAGGAAGTACAGCCGCCTCTTATATACCTAAGGGGTGACGGTCGATTGAACAACAACACACAATCGAACAAACACATCTACTATTTATTCATGTTCATCTAATTTTTATCTATCCCTTGTATCTTTCTTCTCGTTCTTCGCTAGTTCTTCATGCTGGATGGTTGCGGATCCATGAGGCTCTAGGGGCGAGCGAATCAACCTGGAGCAGCCCATAGCCGCCGCACTCCCTGATAGGGTCCCTCCCGGGCGCGCGGGGTTTCGGGTCTCAAAAGCATCTGTCGGTTGTCCTGCGTATCATGCTGCCGGTTGGATCTCCTTCGACGTGAGCCGCGATGCATCAACCCCGGCGTCGAGGGTACATGGTGACGTGTTCGTGTGTCAACACACTTTTTGGCGACTCCACTGGGGACGAAGCTTTGAACGGTCTCCAGCCTGTTCTTGCTGCGAAGAGATCGTCATCTAGGGTTTGCAATCTACAAAGGTAATATGAATACCCAATTCACTTATGTAGATGCAAATAATGCATGTGTTGTTGCTAGATCATTTAATGAGCATAATGTGTCGACTAGCCCTAGTTTAATCAATCATGCATCTAGTTATGTGCAACAGCTGATTCGGAATAATCTTCATGCTTCAACTTCATATAATTTTAGCAACATGCCACATATGTATGCCATCTCCCATGCATCGGCAACCCCACAAATCTATATGTTGATGAACAACATGATGAGTTTGGTTAATCAAGTTGAGACACCCCATGTAGGAACTTCCAATAGTATGCAGCAAAGTGTTTCAACTTTTTATTCATCGGCAAGTAATTTGCAATATGTTAATCCAAACATGCCGGTGGATAGGGGAATTGGCCATGCTACTGCAAGTTATTCGGCCAATTACCCTCAAACATCATATGCTACACCTCATGCTACTAACTTTTTGGCACCATATGCAACTGTTGATGTCCATAATTCGGCTCCGCACCTTCATGGTCATTGCCGAATAAGTGAAACTTCTGCAGGAGCACGAATGCCTTCACCTACTACCGTGGCATATCATGTCCCCCCTACACAATTACAGAATTTCGGAAACATCTCATTACCGAAAGAATCAAAAAGCATCGGGGGGCAACTATATCCAGACTGGGTAATTGAGAACAAACTTACATTCTCTTGGGATTTGTGCAACTCTATTCGCCAGGAACAAATACAAGGCGGGAAGCCTCATGATTTTGCTGCTGTAAAAGCTAGGGTTGTGCAAATGATGCAGTCGTCCAGTGTTGTACCATCCACTGTACCCCCTAAACAATTACAAAGTTTCGGCACCTCATTGCCGAAAGAGTCTCAAAGTATTGGGGGGAAATCTCATGAGGAGTGGATGGAAATAGAGATGAAAAAGTTTAAAGTTCGCCAAGTTGGGATGTGGGCTGAAATTAGACAAGAGCAAAAAGCCTTGCAAATTCAAAAAGATAAAAGTATTGATTCAGGTAACAAAGAAAATTTGGTAATTGAAAAAGCCGAATCAAATATTATATCGGTCGAACCTATTGAAGAAAAAGAGGATGCCAAGGCATTGGGGAACCAACTAAAAGCGGAACCAAGTATCATTCAAATTACACCATTGTCATGCTCTCCAACATATTCAAAGAGGTATGTCTAGCAAGTGATTTACCTATTTTTAGATTTGGTCGCAATTTTATTGTTGATACATCTATTAGAAAAAATCTTATAAGTAATTTTGAAAGACCAATGATGAAGGGAAATTTACTTGTTAGCAATAAAATTGTTAAAAAGCATATCGGTCAATATATTGTACCATTTAAAGAGACCGATAGTGACTTATTACTACAATCAAAGCTTTTCCCATTGCTTTATTTAAAGTTCATATCTAATTGGGCATCTATGCTTGCTTCATACTTGTCTTGCATTTGGTTTCCATTGAGACATGTATGCTCTAACTATTTTTGTTTCAGAAATTTAAAGCCAAGGTTAAATTCTTTTGAGAAAACCAATGCTATTATGATATCTTATCGAAAGACATCGGATATAGAGTGCAAAACACAATGCATAGCCGAATGAGGTTATGCAAAATCTGAACCATTCG
This sequence comes from Triticum dicoccoides, assembly GCF_002162155.2. Taxonomy (NCBI): domain Eukaryota; kingdom Viridiplantae; phylum Streptophyta; class Magnoliopsida; order Poales; family Poaceae; genus Triticum; species Triticum dicoccoides. The sequence goes on from NC_041383.1 coordinate 208,875,034, forward strand.
TTTGCTTAACTCCAAAGCCGTTCTCACAGCAAGCTCGACTAGAGAATAAAAAGTTTACCTTCAATTCAAGAATGTGTGATCAAATATTTGATTTGTTGTTGAGAAATAGTTATATTATAATTCTTGATCACCATGTTGAGCCATCTGTCCAGGGACGAATGTATTGTAAGTTGCATGATTCGTCCAAGCATAATTTTGAGGATTGCAACATGTTTCGTCGAATGGTTAAATCGGCCATTGAAAAAGGACGATTGAAATTTGTTGAAACACCAAGAGATGACCAGTCTATTCTGATAGGTCCTGATGGCAAAAAGTGTTTGCATCGGCTGCTTCAAGCCGATCCATTTAAAGAGAAGGTAAAAGCTGCATGTGATGGGATCAAGCTTTCAAGTAAAGAAGTTATTGAAGAGCATAATGAACATAATATTGAGGGCGAGAATTCCATCGAAGCTATAATGGAGACGCCAAGGACTGGGGGGCAGCAAGCAAATCCAATGATCGATGAAAGCAAACCAAAAGAAAACAAAGGCCGAAATAAGCGCAAGTGTAAGAGATTAAAAATCACCTTCGCTGAACTATTGGAAAAATATAAAAAGAAGAGTGAAGAGAAGAATGCTTATCGGCCAAATCATGCAAAGAATCCAAAATCACCCCCAATGCGCAAATATGAGGATCGGTATTGGCAAAGTGAGAATTTTAATGCAACATATTCATATCCTTATTTTGGTCTGCCAATGCCAATGCCGTGGATGCCTCCCTATGCTCATATAGAATCATATCCATCATGGACAGGTATGATACAAGGGCGCATTCTCCATCTTATTTTAGACCATATCACCAGTATTATGCAGCTCTGAGAAGATCAACATCTAAACAATCACATGTTAAAGACCATTTCAATCATAAGGAAATCGGTCCAGAGCTCAAGGAAGAATAAAGAAGTGGTCAAGCAAGTATACCGGGTCAAGAGAGATGGTCGTAAGTGTGCTACTTCATATTTGATCTCAAATAAGAAAGAGCCAATTAAAGTGTTGACATTGGCTACTCAAAGCAATGAGATGAAGCAACCAATTATTGAGAGTCAAAGTGCCAAATATGAAGAAAAGAAATTGAGAGTGCACAAGGTAAAACAAGAATTGCCATTGCTTCAAACAAAATCGCAGCCGGGGTGCCCAATGGCTTATAATATTGTCAAAAGAAGAAATTACAAAAACTTAGTGCACAAGAACTTGAGGAAAGAAATATGGCATGGGTTCCCAAAGGAAGTACTCAAAATAAGAATTATGTGCAAGCTTCCGTTACAAGAAGTGCGCCAAAGGTGAAGAAGGAAAAGAGTGAAAACTATGAAGGACCAAGCCGAAGGTTTCAACATCTTCGGTTCACACATTATCCATAGTTTCAACTATGCCATTAATGCCTATGCCATCAAATTCGTCATCAGGTATGATTGGTTACCCTCAATGAGCTTATTTTGATCCATGGATGCAATATAATTTCTTATATCATGAAAGGGTATTACCAAATCACTATATATTTGATTAGTTATAAGTTGCTGCTGATCCAGAGGGACGAAATACTTGATTTGTCATTTCATTTGTTTATTTCGGCTATACATGCTTTGGTGGATGAAGTTTACATGGACCTTATGTTACAACTGATATTTACCTATCGCCCTAAGAATATGTCAAAGTATGTCCGATGTAGTATTCTAACATTGTCCTTAGTTCAATTGGAGAGCGAGACAAGTACTATGGAGATTATGATTTGATAGTTGAATTCATAACAATGGCCACGGTGTTGGTGTTGTTTATATATCTCCATATAGTGTTGTTCTGTGAAGCCTCATGCCTCTTAAAGTATTTATTGCACAATAATCAAAGCCGAATATGCAATGTTATTCGGTTTGGAACTTTTGCCATATGTGCTAAACATATTGAGGCTTTCGGTGATTCGTTATGAGTAGTGCAACAAATATCCAAGGGTTGTCAATGTTTTGATGAATCACTTATAGTTTATCTTGGGGTATGTCTAGATGCAAAATTTACCTTGGGTTGCTTTAAAATTGATCATATATCTAGGCAAGAAAATTGGAGAGGGTTGGCATAGCAAACATACGGCTACCATGTTGTTCATGGTGTATTGCACGTCTATCAATAGCTAATGCTTATTCTTGCGAGCATAGGTAAGGCCGAATTGGAGCTCACCACCTCGGCCACTAATGAAACTTTTATGCAGGCAAAGTAAGGATTCGAGAAAGTTCATTGTTGATTATCTACAAGATCCTAGCAGAAAGGTGGACAATATGGTTGATGGATGGTTTTGACATGCATACCTATGGAACTTTATAGTCGAATTAATGAAGTTGGAAAAGTTTCACCCAAGCTTGCATCAAAATATTCACACAAACAATGGCCGATATAAACTTATCGTACTAAGAATATGCAAAATGGCTGATGGAGTGTTGACATCATCCTTAGAGCAAACTATGTGCAAGTTATTTTTCGGCACACAATCTTTGCCGAAAAACAGGGGGGCATGTGTTGACACCAGATTTTGGCACGGTCAAGCACTTATTTAATATGGCCTCAAATGGAGAAGTGAACTACATGAAAAAGTTCTGTATTGTTGATATGAACATCTTTGGAGTTTGGGTCATCGCCGTCCGATTTCATCTCGAAGGCCGAAACTATGCTCAAATACTAAGATCTTATATTCAGAGTACAGTTTGGCCTATTAAGCCCCCAAGACGACCACAAATGGAAAAATGGTCTACACGTATTGTCTTCGTCTCGTCTAAACGATCAATTTTGATATAAAAATCATCCATATCCGAGTTTGTATGCAAAAGTTAGAGCAATCGGAGTGCATCCCTGTCACAAGGCGAGATGTGACGAGCCCCACCACACGCATGTCTCATGGGTAGCGCTGGGGAATAGCCTGTTTTGCGCGAAAGATTTGACCCTCAAGATGACTTCTGATCCAACAACATTTAACATAAAAGTTGTTCCTATCGTCGAAACGGTCAAGATTACTTTTTCGCTCATTTCCATCCAAGATCGTTTACCACCACAAAAAAGACCCGCAAGGTGCAGCCAGTTTAAACCGAACAATTTTGGAAAGTTCGGACAATACCAATCCGAATTTGACTAGGGTTCTCGACGTGAATCCAAGCCTTTTCCTTGCACGGGAAGTCCAGCTACCTCTTATATACCTAAGGGGTGATGGCCGATTGAACAACAACACACAATCGAACAAACACATCTACTACTTTTTCGTGTTCATCTACTTTTTATCTATCCCTTGTATCTTTCTTCTCATTCTTCGCTAGTTCTTCATGCTGGAGGGCTGCGGATCCACGAGGCTCTAGGGGCGAGCGAATCAACCTGGAGCAGCCTATAGCCGACGCACTCCCTGACGGGGTCCCTCCCGGGCGTGCGGGGTTTCGGGTCTCAAAATCATCTGCCGGTTGTCATGCGTATCATGCTGCCGGTCAGATCTCCTTTGACGTGAGCCGCGGTGCGACACAATTAAAAGTAACGGCAACAAAAATTGGAAAGTTGACGGGAAAGTAATATAATGGAAAAGAGACCCGGGGGCCATAGGTTTCACTAGTGGCTTCTCTCAAGATAGCATGTATTACGGTGGGTGAACAAATTACTGCCGAGCAATTGATAGAAAAGTGCAAAGTTATGACGATATCTGAGGCAATGATCATGAACATAGGCATCACGTCCATGTCAAGTAGACCGAAACGATTCTGCATCTACTACTATTACTCCACACATCGGCCGCTATCCAGCATGCATCTAGAGTATTAAGTTCATAAAGAACGGAGTAACGTATTAAGTAAGATGACATGATGTAGAGGAATTAACTCAAGCAATATGATGAAAACCCCATCTAGTTATCCTCGATGGCAATAATACAATACGTGCCTTGCTTCCCCTACTATCATTGGGAAAGGACACCGCAAGATTGAACCCAAAGCTAAGCACTTCTCCCATTGCAAAAAAGATCAATCTAGTAGGCCAAACTAAACCGATAATACGAAGAGACTTACAAAGATATCAAATCATGCATATAAGAATTCAGAGAAGAACCAAATAATATTCATAGATAATCTGATCATAAATCCACAATTCGTCGGATCTCGGAAACACACTGCAAAAGAATATTACATTGAATAGATCTCCAAGAACATCGAGGAGAACATGGTATTGAGAATCAAAGAGAGAGAAGAAGCCATCTAGCTAATAACTATGGACCCATAGGTCTATGGTAAACTACTCAATCTTCATCGGAGAGGCTAGTGTTGATGAAGAAGCCCTCTGTGATTGATTCCTCCTCTACAGGACGCCAGAAAAGGCCCCTATATGGGATCTCATGGGTACAGAAGGTTGCGGCAGTGGAAAAGTGGTTTCGTGGCTCTCCTCGATGATTTCAGGGCATAAGAGTATATACAGGCAAAGGAACTAGGTCAGGGGAGCTACGAGGGGCCCATGAGGTAGGGGGCGCGCCCTACCCCCCGGGGCACGCCCTCCTGCCTCGTGGCCGCCTCGTTGCATCTCCAACTTCATCTCCAAGTCTTCTGGTTTCCTTTCGGTCCAACAAAGATCATCGCGAAGGTTTCATTCCGTTTGGACTCCATTTGGTATTCCTTTTCTGCGCAACTCTAAAATAGGCAAAAAAACAGAAACTGGCACTGGCCCCTCGGTTAATAGGTTAGTCGCAAAAATAATATAAAATAGCATATAAGTGTCTATTAAACATCCAAAATAGATAATATAATAGCATGGGACAATAAAAATATATAGATAAGTTGGAAACGTATCAAGCATCCCCAAGCTTAATTCCTGCTCGTCCTCGAGTAGGTAAATGATAAAAATAGAATTTTTGATGTGAAATGCTACCTAACATATTTATCCATGTAATTTTCTTTATTGTGGCATGAATGTTCAGATATGGAAGATTCAAAACAAAAGTTTAATATTGACATAAAAATAATAATACTTCAAGCATACTAACAAAGCAATCATGTCTTCTCAAAATAAAATGGCCAAGAAAGCTATCCCTACAAAATCATATAGTCTGGCTATGCTCTATCTTCATCACACAAAATATTTAAATCATGCACAACCCCGGTTTCAGCCAAGCAATTGTTTCACACTTTAGTATTTTCAAACTTTTTGAACTTTCACGCAATACATGAGCGTGAGCCATGGACATAGCACTATAGGTGGAATAGAATGGTGGTTGTGGAGAAGACAAAAAAGGAGGAAGATAGTCTCACATCAACTAGGCGTATCAACAGGCTATGGAGATGCCCATCAATAGATATCAATGTGAGTGAGTAGGGATTGCCATGCAACGGATGCACTAGAGCTATAAGTGTATGAAAGTTCAAAAAGAAACTAAGCGGGTGTGCATCCAACTCGCTTGCTCACGAAGACCTAGGGCATTTTGAGGAAGCCCATCATTGGAATATACAAGACAAGTTCTATAATGTAAAATTCCCACTAGTATATGAAAGTGACGAAATAGGAGACTCTCTTTCATGAAGATCATGGTGCTACTTTGAAGCAAAAGTGTGGAAAAAGGATAGTAACATTGTCCCTTCTCTCTTTTTCTCACATTTTTTTATTTTTTTATTTGGGTCTTCTCTTTTTTTATGGCCTCTTTTTTTCTTTCTATTTTATTTTTCGTCTGCAGTCTCATCCCGACTTGTGGGGGAATCATAGTCTCCAGAATCCTTTCCTCACATGGGACAATGCTCTAATAATGAAGATCATCACACTTTTATTTATTTACAATTCAAGAATTACAACTCAATACTTAGAACAAAATATGACTCTATATGAATGCCTCCGGTGGTGTATCGGGATGTGCAATGATTCAAGAGTGACATGTATGAAACAATTATGAACGGTGGCTTTGCCACAAATACGATGTCAACTACATGATCATGCAAAGCAATATGACAATGATGAAGGGTGTCATAACAAATGGAACGGTGGAAAGTTGCATGGCAATATATCTCGGAATGGCTATGGAAATGCCATAATAGGTACGTATGGTGGCTATTTTGAGGAAGGTAATGATGGGTGTATGGTACCGGCAAAAGTTGCGCGGCACAAGAGAGGCTAGCAATGGCGGAAGGGTGAGAGTGCATATAATCCATGGACTCAACATTAGTCATAAAGAACTCATATACTTATTACAAAAATCTACAAGTCATCAAAACAAAGTACTACGCACATGCTCCTAGGGGAAGGGTTGGTAGGAGTTAACCATCGCATGATCCCGACCTCGACTCATAAGGAAGACAATCAATAAAAAATCATGCTCCAACTTCATCACATAACGGTTCACCATATGTGCATGCTACGGGAATCACAAACTTTAACACAAGTATCTCTCAAATTCACAATTACTCCACTTGCATGACTCCAATAGCACCATCTTCATATCTAAAAACAATCATAAAGAATCAAATTCTCATAGTATTCAACACACTTTATATGAAAGTTTTTATTATGTCCATCTTGGATGCCCATCATATTAGGACTAGTTTTATAACCCAAGAAAATTAGCATGTTGTTCTAAAAGACTCTAAAAATGATATAAGGGAAGCATGAGAGTTCAACAATTCATATAAAATAAAGCCACCGGCGTGCTCTAAAAAGATATAAGTGAAGCATTAGAGCAATATTGCCTAGCACAAAAGATATAAGTGAAGCACATAGAGTATTCTAATAAATAACGATTCATGTGTGTCTCTCACAAAAGGTGTGTACAGCAAGTATGATTGTGGTAAACTAAATATCAAATACTCCAATCATACAAGACGCTCCAAGCAAAACACATATAATGTGGTGAATAAAAATATAGCCTCAAGTAAAGTTACCGATAGACGAAGACGAAAGAGGGGATGCCTTCCGAGGCATACCCAAGCTTAGGATTTTGGTTGTCCTTGAATATTAATTGGTGTGCCTTGGGCATCCCCAATCTTAGGCTCTTGGCACTTCTTATTCCATAGTCCATCAAATCTTTACCCAAAACTTGAAAACTTCACAACGCAAAACTCGACAGAAAATCTCATGAGCTCCGTTAGTATAAGAAAATAAATCACCACTTTAAGGTACTGTTGCAAACTCATACTTTATTTATATTGGTTTAATATCTACTGTATTCCAACTTCTCC
>NC_041383.1:208882840-208897351 GCF_002162155.2 Triticum dicoccoides
TAGATTCATCAAAATAAGCAAACAACACGCGAAAAACAGAATCTGTCAAAAATAGAACAGTCTGTAGTAATATGTAACTCTCGAATACTTTTGTAACTCCAGAAATCCATCAAAATTAGGAAAACCTGGGAAATTTGTGTACCAATCCAAATCAAAAAGAATCAGATCAAAATCACATTTCTGTGAATTTTAACTAATTTACTAAGCACAAAAGTTTCTGATTTTCAGCAGGATCAACACAACTATCACCATAAGCTATCCTAAAGGTTCTACTTGGCTAAAACCACATCTAACCATAGGCTAGATAAATTATTTATTACTAAACAGGAGCAAAAATCAAAGAACAAAAATAAAATTGGGTTGCCTCCCAACAAGCGCTATCGTTTAACGCCCTTAGCTAGGCATAAAAACTCGAATAGATCTAGGTATTGCCATCTTTGGTATGCAATTCTTCAATTGAGCATGTATAATCCTTAGGAGACTCTTTGGTTTTATCAATGATTAAACTACTAGGCCAAAAATTGAGAAATTCATTCGTGGCAGAAGGTTTCTTAATAATATCGAAAAGATTGGGGTGAATACTTATTGATTTGAGATCTTCATTTTCCTGACTAGAAGATTCACCCTTAGGAACGTAAATAAACTTGGCAACTTTGGCAGGAGGAAGATTTGAGGTATTTGTAACAGCAGAAAAAGCGGAACCCAAGTTGGTAATAATATCTTCGAGTTTATCAATTCTAGTAGAATCTTGATCTATCTTTTCATTAACTATGGGTTCCTTTTCTCTAAGATTCTTTAGAGTAACTCCTACCTTAGATCCATATTGAGTAATTTGATTATGAATCTTTTATCCAAATTTTCGATCAACTCTACAGTAGCAATTTTATTCTCAATAATATCAAGTCTTTGCATCACATGTTCCAAGGTTAAAATAGTTCCATTGACCAAAAGAGGTGGTGGTCCTAACAAATATATCATGGCATTATAAGAATCAAAAGTATGGCTTACCAAGAAATTCCTTCCAGTAATGGTGTCAAGAACATATCTATTCCAAGGAGTAATGCATCCATAAAAATTGTGGAGAAGAACGGAAGTAGATTGCTTTCTAGGAGATCTATTTTGAGCATTGCTAATTCTATACCAAGCATCCTTTAAATTTTCTCCCTCCCTTTGTTTAAAATTGAGGACTTCATTATCAGGAGTACTGACAACGAGAGGAGGACTAGCCATGAAGGCGAATCAAGCGATATAGCACACAAGCACACAACAAGCAAGCAAAAAGAGACGAACGGAAGAGGGGTGAAGAAAAGGCAAAGGTTTTCAAAAATCGTTTTACAAGTGGGGGAGAGGAAAACGAGAGGCAAATGGCGATTAATATAATGCAAGAGAGAAAGTTTATGATGGGTACTTGGTATGGCTTGACTTGACGTAGATCTCCCTGGCAACGGCGCCAGAAATCCTTCTTGCTACTTCTTGAGCTTGTGTTGGTTTTCCCTTGAAGAGGAAAGGGTGATGCCACAAAGTAGCGTAAGTATTTCCCTCAGTTTTGAGAACCAAGGTATCAATCCAGTAGGAGACAACGCACAAGTCACCAAGTACCTGCATAAACAATCAACAATTTGCACCCAACACGATAAAGGGGTTGTCAATCCCTTCACGGTCACTTGCAAAAGTGAGATCTGATAGAGATAGATAAACGGTAAAGTAAATATTTTTGGTATTTTTGGTTTATAGATTGGAAAGTAAAGATTCTAATTCAAAGGAACGACAACAGAAATTGGAAAGTTGATGGGAAACTAATATAATGGAAAAGAGACCCAGGGCCATAGGTTTCACTAGTGGCTTCTCACAAGATAGCAAATATTACGGTGGGTGAACAAATTACTGCCGAGCAATTGATAGAAAAGCGCAAAGTTATGACGATATCTAAGGCAATGATCGTGAATATAGGCATCATGTCTGCGTTAAGTAGACCGAAACGATTCTGCATCTACTACTATTACTCCACACATCGACCGCTATCTAGCATGCATCTAGAGTATTAAGTTCATAAAGAACGGAGTAACGCATTAAGTAAGATGACATTATGTAGAGGAATTAACTCAAGCAATATGATGAAAACCCCATCTTGTTATCCTCGATGGCAACAGTACAATACGTGCTTTGCTGCCCCTACTGTCACAGGGAAAGGACACCGCAAGATTGAACCCAAAGCTAGGCACTTCTCCCATTGCAAGAAAAATCGATCTAGTAGGCCAAACTAAATCGATAATTCGAAGAGACTTGTAAAGATATCAAATCATGCATATAAGAATTCAGAGAAGAACCAAATAATATTCATAGATAATCTGATCATAAATCCACAATTCATCGATCTCGGCAAACACACTGCAAAAGAATATTACATTGAATAGATCTCCAAGAACATCGAGGATAACATCATATCGAGAATCAAAGAGAGAGAAGAAGCCATCTAGCTAATAAATATGGACCCGTAGGTCTGTGGTTACTCACGCTTCATCAGAGAGGCAATGGTGTTGATGAAGAAGCCCTCAGTGATTGAATCCCCCACCAGCAGGACGCAGGAAAAGGCCCCTAGATGGGATCTCATGGGTATAGAATGTTGCGGCGGTGGAAAAGTGGCTTTGTGGCTCTCCTCGATGTTTTCAGGGTATAAGAGTATATATAGGCGAAGGAACTTGGTCAGGGGAGCTACGAGGGGCCCATGAGGTAGGGGGCACGCCCTACCCCCTGGGGGCGCCCTCCTGCCTCGTGGCATCTCCGACTTCATCTCCAAGTCTTCTGGTTTTCTTTCGGTCCAAGAAAGATCATCGCGAAGGTTTCATTCCATTTGGACTCTGTTTGATATTCCTTTTCTGCGAAACTCTAAAATAGGCAAAAAACAGAAACTGGCACTAGGCCCTCGGTTAATAGGTTAGTCCCCAAAATAATATAAAATAGCATATAAATGCCTATTAAACATCCAAAACAGATTATATAATAGCATGGAATAATTAAGAATTATAGACACATTGGAGACGTATCAACTAGCCACAGTGGGTAGTAACTTGGACTAGTAACATGCATAAGTTATTAGTCTATGTTACTATCTCTACAATGGGAGTAACATATATATGGTGTCATGCAACACTTCATTTATTACATGCAACACTTAATAGGTTAGTCCCCAAAATAATATAAAATAGCATATAAATGCCTATTAAACATCCAAAACAGATTATATAATAGCATGGAATAATTAAAAATTATAGACACGTTGGAGACGTATCAACTAGCCACAGTGGGTAGTAACTTGGACTAGTAACATGCATAAGTTATTAGTCTATGTTACTATCTCTACAATGGGAGTAACATATATATGGTGTCATGCAACACTTCATTTATTACGTTGTAGATTCATCTTGCCTTGATATGTGTGATGTTACCACATGACTCTTTTTTTCACTAATTACTTGTCACATCATCTATTTTGCCTAAATATGTACGATGTTACCATCTATGTTACTCCCAGTGTGGCTAGTCTTATCCAAATGATAATGACCACATGTGTGGCACGAAGCATCATGGCCCATACACCTTCATTACCATTTATTTTGCCACGTCAAAACAGATGACGTCAGCGGGATTTTTTTTGGTTTTCGGCTTAAAAATGTTTTATCTCCTCATTAAAAATCCAACTAAAAATCCGTTTTCACCATTAAATCCATCTCGACGAGATTTTCAAAACTAGATCACATGTTGATATGTTTCGATGATTTTTTTTTTGACAAAAGTTGCCATAATGTTTACACTGTAGTTGCCATAGTGTTTACACTAAAGTTGCCATGTGGCAATTTTAGTTTATAGAACATGTCAATTTTAGATTTTTGATCATGGCAATTGCAGTACTTTGACCATGAAAATTATTTTTTGTATGAACCATGACAATTTTAAGTGCGTGTATCATGGCAATTTTAGTTTACGGTTCATGACAAGTCTAGTTTCTTAATTCCTGTTTTATAATATGTCAACATTTATTTATAAATATAGAAAAAAATAGTTGAAACATATCATGGCAACTTCAGTGTAAACATCATGGCAATTCATGTGCAATAGACATGTCAAATTTTAACCAAAAAAGTCTTCCAAACATATTGATATCAGATTTAGTTTCAAAGATCTCGTCGCGATGGATTTAATGGTGAAAACGGATCTTCAATCGGAATTTTAATTTAAGAGATAAAATATTTTAAAAACTGGAAATCCAAAAGGATTCTCACATGCATGCATGCGGTGACGTGGCGCAATCTATGTGTTATAGGACGTGTGAGTCCACCACACATGTGGGCGTTATCAGGGTTCTAAGTTTAAGAAGGCATAAAAGGAAGATTAAATTATAGGAAATCGGTGAGAGAGGCTCTGGCACACCGCATATCACCGAACACGTCTACTGTTGTTAGTGGATGACACACTTGGATCACATTACAGTCACATTTCCAACAAGAGCGTGAGTGGCCGACAAAATATCTGGGCCGCATTGCTCTCTCAAACTAAACACTAGGCATTAAAGCGTCAAAGCTCATACTAATATCTTCATCATGACAGAAAATAAAATTCCTAAAATACCTAAACTTTTTTTCTCGAATATGCATGAGTGTGCATATCATATATTAAAAAAAGGAAAGGCATAGAAAGCCTCCACCAGTCAATTACAAGTGTGGTGATTTCTCACACCCATATGTACAACACCACTCCACCTACTACACATTGGAATACTCCTCCCCACTAATCCACCTCACTAAACCCGCAAGCACGAGTTTGGCGTTTCCTTTTATAAGTCCAGAACGCGCCCAAATCCTTCCTTCCGCCTCTATTCTCCGCATGAGCCGGTCAGTCGATGGCAAGTCACCGTCAAACACCACTACGTTCCTATGTTTCCACAACTCCCATATTGTCAGTAGCAGGAAAGCATGCGGGTCTTTTCTGGCCATGGTAGTTACCCCTTGCTTCATACACAACCAAGGTTGTAATGCATCATGTGAGGTTGGTGTCCACTCTGGTTTCCCCAACGCAGTACAAACCGCCGCCCATATTGTCCTGGCAAGACGCATGTTAGTAGCACATGGTCTATAGTTTCCTCCTGTTGGTCACAAAGCGGACACTTGTCTTGATGCGGCAACCCTCTCCTAGCAAGCCGGTCGGACGTCCAACATCTGCTACGTAATGCAAGCCATGTAAAGAATTTGCATTGTGACGGAGCGCGTGATTTCCAAGTTAACTTTGAGTGGGTATCACCTCCCGGCCTCAAAACTTGGCAGCATATGCTGATCTCACTGAGAATTTTCCATTTGCCTCCAAGCAAATCTGTCCGGGCCATTCTCAGTCGGTTCCCAGGTCCGCACTCTCTGCCAAAGCTCCAAGTACTGTTGTAGTGCATCTGTGCCAAGATCGGGCTTGATGCAATCTGCCCATTAACCATTGGCCACCACCTGACCGAGTCAGCTCGTCCGCCTAACACGGGCCGGAACCATGTCGTAGATGGCTAGTGCAATTTCCTGTATCCGCCTTCCTTCTAGCCATCTATCTTCCCAAAAGAGCGTGTCCAATCCATTTTGTGGCGTGCACCTTGTTGCCGCTTGAAAGATTCTCATCGAGTCATCTGGTACTTTGATCTGAAACTCACTCCATGGTCTACTGGTGTTGGTCCTTTGTAGCCACGGCCATCTGGCTTGCATTGCCACATTCATCCATCTCAGGTTGGGCAGCCCTAGGCCTCCTGCCCATTTGGGGGCACACACAGTGTCCCATGCAACCGCACAATTTCCACCATTTGCTTCTGTTTTCCGACACCACAAAAACCCTCAACACACCTTATTCATGGTTGTGACCATTTTGATAGGAAGATCCAACGCCATCATCGCATGTATGGGCATCGCGCATAGGACAGAATGCACCAATGTAAGCCTATCACTCTTAGGCATAAGAGAAGTCTTCCACTTCAACAGTTGATTCACCATCTGATCCACCAGATACTGTAACTTTGTCGTTGATTGCTTTCTTATGGACAAAGGCAGCCCAATATAACGCACCGGGAACGATCCCACCGGGCAACCAAGTTCCTCACTCGCCATAGCGATGCATTGTTTCGAACACCGTATCGGTAGCGCAACTGATTTCCTCATGTTTATGTGCAATCCCGATGCCTCACCAAAAAGGTCCAAGATGCTTTTGCAGATAGCAAGATCCATCGGCTCTGGCTTGGTAAATAAGACTACATCATCCGCAAAAAACGAGAGCCTTTTCTTCATGCCTGTTGTCGCCAATGGCCGCAAAAAACCTCTGTTGGCGGCCCATTCAAACAGCCTTTGTAGTGGTTCCATGGTTACAATAAAGAGCATCGGTGAAATGGGATCTCCTTGCCGTAGTCCCTTGCATTTATATATTGTGCCTCCCGGATCTCCATTCAACATTATCCTTGTGGTGGAAGTAGCTAGGATTCCACACACCCATGACCTCCATCTTGGACCAAAACCAAACTGCTCCAAAACTTCCAAGAGGAACGGCCATTGAACCGAGTCGAACGCTTTAGAAATGTCAAGCTTCAAGAGGACAATGGGGTTCTTCAAAGCATGCAAACGACGAGCCATGCTCTGAACCAACATGAAGTTGTCATGTAACGATCTCCCTTTAACAAATGCACTTTGATGATTTCCTGCTAGGTTCGGCAGCTCCACCACAAGCCTAGAGTCAAGTACCTTCTCGAAAATCTTAACAGCCCCATGTACAAGATTTATTGGCCGAAAATCTCCCACATCCAATGCCCCATCCTTCTTGGGCAGGAGGGAAACAAGAGATTTATTGATCATCGCCATACCTCTCACATCTCCATTATAGAAACATGCCATAGCTGCCATGAAGTCCTCCCGAATGATATGCCAACACGTGGCATAGAAACGCCCCGTGAACCTGTCCGGCCCCGGTGCTTTATCCTGAGGCATGGATTTGATCACCTTTTCAACTTCATCCACGATAAACGGCACCTCAAGATGCGCTAGGTCAAGTCGCGGCAACCCAAGTGCCGCAAGGTTGAGGGCGTGCGTCCTAACTTCACAAGAGCCAAAAGCTTGTACAAAATAATCATCCACAACCTCTGCCACTTCTTCTTGACCTGTGAACAGATTTCTGTTGTGTCGCACAACTCGGATAGTATTCTTTCTTTGCCTATGACTTGCTTGTTGATGAAACAATCTTGTGTTACCATCCCCATCACGCAATTGCAGCATGGAGACCGCTGCCTAGTGATAGTCCGTTCAAGAGAACATAGGCCCAACAATTTTCTCTTTAAGCACTCCCGTAGCTCGATTTCTGCAGCCGACGATGCTCGAGAATCCATGGCAACATCCAGTCTGTGGATCACCTCAAGTGCTATGCATATTTGTAGCTTGACGTTACCAATCCACTGATCGCTCCATTTCTGGAGAGACATAGCCATGGCTTTCAGCTTGTTATGCAGCGTAAGGTATGCATTGGACGCCTCGGGCTTGGAGTTCTATGGCGCTTGCACCGTTTCCATGAAGCCCTCCGCCTTTACCCAGAAAGATTCAAACTTGAAGCATTTACGCATGTGTATCTCCATGTTCATGTCAAGCATCAGTGGGCAGTGATCCGAAACAACCGTCCCCAGCGTTGAGAGGAAGAAAGTGGAAAACGCCTCGTCCCACTCATTCGAAATAAAAACATGATCTATCTTCTCTAGAGTTGCATGCTGCCTTTCATTAGACCATGTATACCTCCGACCATTTAGATACAACTCCTTCAACTCAAGCACATTGTGCTTCGTGCGAAATCTGCTCATCATGCTGCGGTTGATCAAAGTATTGCTCTTGTCCTCTTGATTAACCAGCAAGTTGAAGTCTGCAGCTACTAGCCACGGCCCCGCATGCAGGTCCCTAACCTCCACAAGTTCCTGCAAGAATTCCACCTTCTCCCTTTCCTCCTGGGGGCCATAAACACACGTGAGCCACCACACTTGTTCACCTGATGTCTTGACAACTGCAGTCAGCGTATTATTCGTATAGTGTGGGTTTGATAGTTGTGTGATAGATTCATCCCAAGCCACCAAGATTCCTCCACGAGTCCCCACGGCCAGCAAGTAAAAAAACTTCCCAAATTTATTTCCCAGGCATTGTTGTACAACCGCAACCGAAACATCCTGTAATTTGGTTTCCTGCAAACACACAATGGCCGGGTTTGCCGATGCAACCGCTTGATAAATGGCACTCCTTTGAGCCGGTGCGTTGAGACCTCGCACATTCCACACAATCACTTTTAGGGGTTGTGCATTCATCGTGAAATGCAACCAAGCCACTATGCCCTTCCACCACCAACTAAGACACAACGGCTTCGACCCCCTCCGCAAGAGGTAGAGCTGGCGACTCCCATCCGAAGAGAGCAAGCACGGCCGCAATGTGCACATACGGAAGGGGACGGGAAAACAAATCCACGTACATGCGAAGAGCTTCCTCTGAGATCACCTCACCCTCATGCGCCAAGCATAGCTTCCTGATGATCACTTGTTGCTGTTCGGTGGTCGCATGCTTTGCACTCCTCCTGGATGGGTCCATATCCATTCTCCTTTTTTCGCGGGATTGCCACCTTTTTCCGCTGGAGCCCGGCTCACCGGCCTCGCCAATATAGGCGAGATTACTACCCGCATCTCCTCACACAGCGAATGCACGTTGGCCTGCATCGGGCACATCATATCCTGCACCAAAGGCATGCATGGCATCTCCTCCTCGAGCTACACGTTCCCATCCTCAGCTTGTATGCCCTCCATCAGCGCTTCCTGCGCAGAATCCATTGTAACTCCACGTTGTGACGTGCATGGGCTCATGCATGGGCGTGTCCCATCTGCATGCAGATCCCCATCTCCTGATAGGCTCACTTGGAACAGATCCCATTGGTCGATTCCTCCATCCGTGGACCCGCAAGCAAAGGTCAGTCCTTCCTGACTAGACAAGTCCAACGTCAAGGACACCACTTGGACCGACAGGGTGCAGTGCTCACAACCAACTACTCCCTCCGTTCGGAATTACTTGTTGCAGAAATGGATGTATCTAGACGTATTTTAGTGCTAGATACATCCATATCCGAGACAAGTAATTCCGAACGGAGGGAGTAGTAGCGTATCGATTCCATCCTGAGCTCCAGTAGTGATCCGGTCCGAGCCCCCAGAACCATCCCTCGCCCGCCATTTGGAAAGTTGCATAGATGCAGGGGAGACAACGGGCCCTGCCTCATGCCGCCTCGGTCGAGGAGCCACAAGCGAACAAAGGGTTCCCTGGCTGCCCGCACTTTCCACTCTATCCACCTGACCAGCATCCAAAACAGGCAACACGTGACCACCAGCTAGCGTCCAGTCGCCGCTCTCCTCATCGACCAGGCTGGCCCCAGCAACCAAACCTGATCCTGTGACCGTAGCCATGCAGCTGTTGCTTTCGTGCTGACGGAAGCTGGAACCCACCGGAGCCCGGGCATTTTGAATTTGCACCTGCCTGCCCGCCGGTGGCACCGTCGGCGAGGACCCGACCGTGCTTGCCGCTGCTCCACCAGCGCATGAACCACCTGATCCTCCATTGCCACGAGTCCCACCATCCGCAGCCCGGCCCTCTCCTGCGTGTGGCTACCAATCGTCATCTCCTGTGGGCGGCAACGGCGGCGACGACGACGGCCGAGCTCCCACCTCGTCAGAATCCACCAACATCGGCTCTGCTAGAACATTGATCTCGATGGGATACCACAATGTGGCAGCACACCTGCCAGAAGACGTGCGCCGATCCGCCACGCCCGCCCAGAGCATACGCCTCGGCTCGTCGATGTAGAGTAGACGACGCCTCGGGATCGATCTTGGGCGGTCAGTTCTCAGCCAGACCCTGAAGTCTGCCATGTCGAGGCGGCGCGCTGTGCTATCATCTACACCCACCACGAATCCCAGGCCATGCAGGATCACCGCCGCCGTCCTCTGGCTCCACGCATGCGCCGGAACTCCGCGAAGCGAAACAGGAACCAGAAAAGGCAGATGCGCCACCATGGCCTGAGCTTGCCGGATCCACGGTCGAAGCTTCAGGTCAAACCAGGAGGCCGACGCCTTGCCAACGTGCACCATACGCTCTCGGAGTGTCCCATCCTTGCAGAGCATGAGGAAGTCCTCGGGATAGTATGCACGAATAGACATGTCCTCCGGGCCGATATCAAACTCTCGGTGAAGCGCCGCCGCCGCAGACGCCAAATCCACAACGGGGCGGGTGCCGATGACAGTGACGAGCACCGCACGGGTGAGCTCCGCCTCCATCATCCAGATATCTTCCGACGCCTCCAGGAAACATGCGTCCACCGAATCTACCTGAGCGCGCATCAAGTGCCCCGAGGCCATGCCTGCCGGGCCAAACGAGACAGAGAACTCTGGTTCGTGCCCCATGCCCAAGACCAACGGCGTATCACGCACCGCCGACGCGGACGGCACCCGCACAACATCCGTCCAAAGCCTCACGACGCCCAGAGGCGGCGGTCCCGGAGGGGGGGCAGAACAGACGCAGAGCGCCGCGGCGAGACAGGGGGCGAGGCGGCCGTCACCACAGCGGCAGGAGGGGCCCTGGGACGGAGGGCCGGTGGGGGGGCGCGCGCGGCTGCTCCACCGGAGACGGGCTACGAGGACGGGTGCAGCCTCGCGATATGTGCCCTTTGTCACGCCCAATATGCGACCCTATCCAAAAGGAACTCGAAGGTCCCACCAAGGATAGACCCTTATATTTAAACGCTTTTGCAAGGTGGATATCATTACATCATAGTGGGGATACATACAAGAGGCATACAATGCCACACGAATACAACATCACAATACATAAGATCAACATCCGACTACGGATGAATCACAAACAGAAACTCAAATGACATCCACCCTGCTAGCCCAGGCTGCCGACCTGGAACCTATCCCCTGATCGAAGAAGAAGCAGAAGAAGAACTCAACGCAAGCAAGCATCGCTCTCGCGTCATGATCATCGAATAACCTGTACTTGCAACTGTTGTTGTAGTAATCTGTGAGCCACGAGGACTCAGCAATCCCATTACCATGGGTATCAAGACTAGCAAAGCTAAAAGGAACGGAAAGGGTAAAGTGGTGAGGCTGCAGCAGCGACTAAGCATTTATGGTGGCTAACATACGCAAATAAGAGCAAGAAGAGAACAAGCGGAACGGTCGTCAACTAGTAATGATCAAGAAGTGATCCTGAACTCCTACTTAAGTCAAACATAACCCAGAAACCGTGTTCACTTCCCGGACTCCGCCGAAAAGAGACCATCACGGGTACACACACAGTTGATGCATTTTAATTTGGATCTGGTGTCAAGTTATCTACAACCGGACATTAACAAATTCCCATCTGCCTATAACGGCAGGCACGGCTTTCGAAAGATTATACCCTGCAGGAGGGCTAAAATAAAGATGACCCTCGGTTTGGCCGACCCAAGGGAAAGGGTAGGTGGTGGTGAGGCAAATGGTAAAACCAAGGTTGGGCCTTGCTGGAGGAGTTTTATTCAAAGCGAACTGTCAAGGGGGTCCCATAAATCACCCAACCGCGTAAGGAACGCAAAAACCGGAAACATAACACCGGTATGACGGAAACTAGGGCGGCAAGAGTGGAACAAAACACCAGGCATAAGGCCGAGTCTTCCACCCTTTACCAAGTATATAGATGCATTAATAATATAAGAGATATTGTGATATCCCAACATAAATCCTGTCCACCATGGAGAAATCTTCAACTTCACCTGCAACTAGCAACGCTATAAGAGGGGCTGAGCAAAAGCGGTAACATAGCCAAGCAACGGTTTGCGTAGGAAAGGTGTCAAAGGTTAGAGGTTCATGGCAATATGGGATGGCTGGATAAACAGGTGATAGGTAGCGCAGCATAGCGATAGAACGAAGCAACTAGCATAGCAATGATAGTAGTGAGATCCAGGGTAGCGGTCATCTTGCCTGAAATCCCGCAAGAAAGAAGAACGAGTCCATGAAGAAGATGAAGCCACGAAGACGAACCAAGCGTAGGCGAACGAATCCTCACGATCGCAACGAAACAGGAACTATCAAAAAGAAGCACACAAGGTAAACACACCACACATGAACAAGGCATGATGCACAAACAAGCATGATGCATGACAAAGCTACATGGAGCTACTCATGGCAAGGGATGATGCAAACAAGAGCAACACATCAAGGCAAGTTTAAATGAGGCCGGGAACAACATATAACAATTCCGGTAAGTCCTCGTATGCAAATTTCGAAATTGGTCCAGATCTGAACAAACTTTATGTTCAAGTAGTTAAACATCAAGTTAAGATGCACCAAGATGATCTACACGAGATTCTAGTCAAGTTACATATAAAGTTCATTAGATTTGGAGCTACGGCCTAGAAGATATGAGCAAAACAAGTTAAACATGGCATTGATGCAAAATGCACCCAAACATCAAGCAAACACCTCAAGACAAGGATGCAACATGATAATATGAAGCTACATGCAAAATCAAGTAAGTTTCATATAGAGCACACTCAAAACGGAGCAACGGTTCAACACACACACTCTATACAAGTTATAGCAACAATCTGTCCAAAACAGCAACTAGGCATCTTGCAAGCATCAAAACAACGTGCTACAGCACCCAACATGATAACAAAAGGCATGGACATGATGTACAGGTAAATCATTACAAAACATTAACACTGAGCTATCTCCAGAAATCACTAGAACATGCTCAAACACACATGGTAAGATTGCAAGTTATAACAATTTCAGACTTTGCAGAAAATAACATCACGATGCAATGTTTAGAGCTATCAAACAACATGTTACAGGAACTTATAATGGCAAACAAAGGCATAGCATGAATCTATTAATTGAATAGATCAAAAGTCCCTTACTGACCATGAGCTGAAAAGGATCAGAAAATATGATGGCACCCAAGTAAACATAGCAAGTTATTACAGATTCAAGCATGGCAGAAACAGAATTATGAAGGCATGTAGATGAGCTTGTGCAACTCACTACAGAGCATTACATGGCATGGCAAGGCACCCAACAGTAAGAAGACATATTTGTGAAGCTAAGCATGGCAAGAGCAAGGTCATAGGGTGCATGGATCACTAGGAAAACACATGGGAACAAGTGAACTTAATGTTAACAAACTGACAGCAACATTATGAAGCAACTTTGGAGTAAGAAAACAACAAGCTACAGCAAGCTATAAATGCAACCAGGGGCATGAATGGATGTAGCATGACATGTAGAACAAAACATATTTAGTGGACATCTCCAGATTATGCATAGAATGATTAGTAGCAACATGTTTATATAGCATCACGAAATAACAGATTCAGCCTAGCAAAACAGCAACATCATGAACCCTACTTAACAAGCTCGATTCACTCACCACAAGTCATTGAATGACAAGATAAGCATAGCATCATCGAGAAGACATGTTTATGTAACCAACCAAGGCAAGAACTAGTCCATAGCATGCAAGGATCAACTATAGCAACCTTGGCCAAATTGAATAACACAAAAACAATCTGCCAGGAAACATTTTGAAGCAAAAGTAGAGCACGAAAATGACATGCTAGACTACTCTATAATTTCCAACAAGGCCATGAATGGATAGACAATAACCACATGTTCAAAACATCCTTACTGAAGTATCTCAAAATATCCATGGATCTCTCTGTAGGAACAAGTTTACATGGCATCAAAATAACAGCAGAACAGGGACTAAAATCAGTAACATCACGATGCCTAGTTTGCATGCTTGTGCTAGTCATCACAGAGATCACAAAAATACATGGTAAGCACCACTGTAAAGAAGACATATCATAGATCAAAACACATGAAGACATCAACCTCATAGGATGCACACATCAATCATGGCAAAAATGACAAAAGAGCTCATTCTGATAACAGACAGCAGAAAACATTATGAAGCACTCTTACAACGATGATACAGACATCAAGATGACCTCAAATGAATATGATGCAATGGAATGAAATGATGTACTCGTTGAGACGAACAATTTGACATATTACACGCACGAAACGGAGCTACTGATGCAGAGATACGGCATGACGAACATGGCATGAAAATGTGCAAAATCTGGGACTTAGTCGATTTTTACCCCGCGAAAACTGGACGAGAAGGTCCCGGGACGGAGAGATCCGGGGACAGGCGTGGACGTTTGGTTGGTGCACCCAGCGGATCTGGTCCCGTTTGGTGCGGATTTCGAGGACCGCCAGGATCTCGCCGGACTTGGAGGGGGATGACGCCGGAGTGGAAGAAGATGACCGGATCCGGCGCTGGGCACCTCGGACGGGCGCCGGCGGGGCTTGCGGGCGGCGGGGAGCGGTGATGGCGGGCGGTAGCGTGCGGCACCGACGGAGGAGCAGCCGGGGAGGAGGGCGGTGCCGGC
>NC_041383.1:208897943-208900781 GCF_002162155.2 Triticum dicoccoides
GCCGGAGCTGGCGAGCTCGGGCACCCGCGGGCGGTGGCTGAGGCGGAGGTCGCCGGAGGACGCCGGCGCTTGGGACGGTGATGCGGGTGCACGGGCGTCGGCGGCGGATCGGGCCGGGCGGGCCCGTGATGGGCTCCGCGGGCCGGCGGCTGCGGGGAAACCGGCGGCGCGACATGGCGCCTCCCGGTTGGGCGCGGGAGCTGAGGTGGCACATCGTGATTGGTCCGGGTGATGTGGCGGCGGCGGTGGACATGTCCGGTGGCGGGGATTTTTGTCCGGTGGTGCGGTGGGGAAAAAGGGGTAGGGTTTCATCTGCGCGAAAATCCGGGAGGGGTACAAATATATAGGTAGAGGGAGTTAGGAGTGTCCAAATGAGGAGCGGTTTTCGGCCACGCGATCATGATCGAACGACCGAGAGCATGGAGGGGAGTTTGCTGGGTTTTTAGGCCACTTTGGTGGGGTGTTGGGCTGCAACACAAAAGAGGCCTTTGCAGTTACCCGGTTAACCGTTGGAGTATCAAACGACCTCCAAATGGCACGAAACTTGACAGGCGGTCTACCGGTGCTATACCAAGGCCACTTGGCAAGCCTCGGGCCATTCCGAGAAAGTTTAACACCCGCACACAACGAGAGACGAAAGGGGAACGTCGGACGGCATAGGAGAGCTGGATTGCAAAACGAACAACGGGGAAAAGGCTCGGATGCATGAGACGAACACGTATGCAATGCAATGCACATGATGACATGATAAAATGCAACACGCAAGCAAATGACATGGCAATGATAGCAAATAACTAGCAGACACCTGGTGCGTCGGATCCGGGGCGTTACAACACTCCTCCACTAACAAGAGATCTCGTCCCGAGATCTTAGGACCGAGACGGAAGGGAAAAAGGATGAGGTGAGACAAGAGCTGAAGAGAGAAGAACAAAGTTGAGAGCACTGGGTAGAAAAAAGGAACGACGAGTATTACGAGAATCAAAAGCTCAAAGAACACGATGGATTCTGAAACCATTCCGGTTAGAACAAGATAGACAAGGAACAAGAACGAAAGGATTTAGACGGCGCTCCGGCTGAACAAGGAGAGATTAGAACATGATCTTGAGAAGATGGAATGATACTTGACGAGATGAACAATGCAATGCCTTCGGAAGAATTGAAATAATGGAATGAAAAGAACGGAGAAGAAAATGACAACTTGTGCCATGAATGAAATTGAAAGCATCTTTAGAAGGAAGGTTTAAACGGAGTTGTTGAGAAAATCAACAACGAAAAGAATAAGCTTGTTGTGGTCTTATAGGTAACAACTCAAGATCATAGGTGATAACCGGCCACAAACGGAAATGATTGGGTAGCTTAGAAGAACGAAGAAATGCAAAACTCCACTTCAAAAGAATACGGAGATTTAATTGCACTTCGAAGGCAAGAAGGAAAGATACTTGAGCTCCTTCGATAAGAATCTTGATGAACACTTGAGGAATGAATTAAATCATGACGAACCACCATGAAGAACTCCGGTAACAAAAAGGATGATGAGGTAGAATGAAGGATGAAAGAATAAGATGAGCCTTGCGATGATTTAGATGAAGGATCCGACGAAATGACCGAGGAAATTTGAACTCCGGAAAAGAAAAGATGGAGAACACTTGGAAGTAGAATTTATTCATCAAGAACAAACTCCGAAGGAAGGGATTAATCACTTGGATGAAATAAGAATAAGATTTATTGTATGCTTATCCTTCATCAAAATTAAATTGATGACAAGCAATGGATTTCGCCTACTACTTATTCTTCTTGAAAAGGATTGAGAAAAGACATGTCGTAAACTTGAGAAGGTCTTCCTGAGCCACCAGTAGGATTGGAAAGAACGAATGGATTGATACGATAACAAAGGAAAAGAATCTGAAAGAACCACCGTTAGAATTCGAAAATGACAGACGAAAGAGAATGAATCACCGGGAAAAATTAGAAGGAACAAATATGTTAGAGAGGATTTAGATGCACAAGAACGAAGAGAACTCGATTTGATTAAAAGCACTTGAATGAAGCACCGAGATAACTGGATAACGATAGCTGAAACATGAGGACGAAGAATTCTTATGGAAAGATGGCCTCCGGTGAAAAGAAACGGAAAAAGAACTCCTGACATACTCCGGATGGTTAAGAAAAGAATATCTGATAATTGGAATAAATTGCGAGGATAACATGAAGCTAGAACCACGAATCTTCGAGAGAACGGACAAGATTTAGAGGAAAAACTCTTGTTCGGTCTTCAAATGACGAGGAGAAACACCACCAAAATTACTGAGGTACTCCGGTAGAATGAAAAGTAGAGAGGTTGAGCCAACAATGAAATGATTTGAAATCGATCTTGAAAGGCATGTGACTGATGGAATCCATTCTTACGTCACGCTTGAAAAGAATTCGAGAATAACTCCGGGGAATTAGAAGAGTCGGGTAAGATCCTGGAAAAAGACCTGTGGGTTAGGGCCCACTGAAGAGAAAACACCGTTGAAAAGGATTGTTGAACAGATAAATGATGCACCGGAACAGTTGAAATATTTGTATGAGGTGACAACCTCGAATTAAATGGAACACAAACGAATCTCCTGAGATGTCTTCCGAACTCCAGAATGATTGAATGGCGAGAGGTAAACGAGCAAGGAGAACACTTGATCCGAGGAAAAGAATACGATCAACACCGAAAAACATGAATTGAATCCACCGGAAAGGAAAAGAGATGAAGAATGTCCACCAAGATGAGAATTCACCGGTTGAAATAATTGAGGAAAGACTGAAGATACTCCGCACGAATGAAATAGATGTTCGAGAGAGAGT
>NC_041383.1:208901172-208920988 GCF_002162155.2 Triticum dicoccoides
GGCAACTTGGGAGGGGAAATCAACGAATATCTTGGAGAGAAAACACCGGTTGAAAACATTGAAGAAAGAAGGCAAGGACTTCACACGAG
The DNA here is from genome assembly GCF_002162155.2 of Triticum dicoccoides. Taxonomy (NCBI): domain Eukaryota; kingdom Viridiplantae; phylum Streptophyta; class Magnoliopsida; order Poales; family Poaceae; genus Triticum; species Triticum dicoccoides. The sequence continues at coordinate 208,901,262 of NC_041383.1, forward strand.
TAGGATGGATACTCGATTACGGACTCCGGTTCCGAGAAGAAGAGGGGTGGGTGGGTGGGAAAAGAAAACAACTGAGGATTAAACTCAAAGATGAAGGGACTCGAGTCGACTTGACGAGAAATGCACCGGATCAAAAGAGCTGAGAACCAACGATCGAAAAACCAACTGTGTGATCCTAAAGAAAAATTTGAAGGGGAAGAGGAGTAATTCAAAACACCTACGTCGAGATTCCTTACCAGAGCGATGAAGGGGCTGAGGAGTAAAAATAATTCCTACTCTCCAATATAACTAGACTCCGAAAACAGTTTTCTTCTAGACTCAACAACGGCCAAACTACCGATCAATCAAGGGGGGCTCCTAGGGTCGGTCGAGGCTCTGATACCAACTTGTCACGCCCAATATGCGACCCTATCCAAAAGGAACTCAAAGGTCCCACCAAGGATAGACCCGCATATTGAAACGCTTTTGCAAGGTGGATATCATTACATCAACATTACATAATAGTGGGGATACATACAAGAGGCATACAATGCCACACGAATACAACATCATAATACATAAGATCAACATCCGACTACGGATGAATCACAAACAGAAACTCAAACGACATCCACCCTGCTAGCCCAGGCTGCCGACCTGGAACCTATCCCATGATCGAAGAAGAAGCAGAAGAAGAACTCAACGCAAGCAAGCATCGCTCTCGCGTCATGATCATCGAATAACCTGTACCTGCAACTGTTGTTGTAGTAATCTGTGAGCCACGAGGACTCAGCAATCCCATTACCATGGGTATCAAGACTAGCAAAGCTAAAAGGAACGGAAGGGGTAAAGTGGTGAGGCTGCAGCAGCGACTAAGCATATATGGTGGCTAACATAAGCAAATAAGAGCGAGAAGAGAATAAGCGGAACGGTCGTCAACTAGTAATGATCAAGAAGTGATCCTGAACTCCTACTTACGTCAAACATAACCCAGAAACCGTGTTCACTTCCCGGACTCCGCCGAAAAGAGACCATCACGGCTACACACACAGTTCATGCATTTTAATTCGGATCTGGTGTCAAGTTATCTACAACTGGACATTAACAAATTCCCATCTGCCTATAACCGCAGGCACGACTTTCGAAAGATTATACCCTGCAGGGGTGTCCCAACTTAGCCCATGAAAAGCTCTCGCGATCAATGAAGGAATAGACCTTCTCCCAGGAAGACCCGATCAGACTCGGAATCCCGGTTTACAAGACATTTCGACAATGGTAAAACAAGTCCAGCAAAGCCGCCCGATGTGCCGACAAATCCCGATAGGAGCTGCACATATCTCGTTCTCAGGGCAACACCGGATGAGACATCCTAGAGTAAAACCAGCCCTCGAGTTGCCCCGAGGTGGCCCCGCAGTCTACTCGGTTCGGACCAACACTTAGACAAGCACTGGCCCGGGGGGGCTAAAATAAAGATGACCCTCGGGTTGGCCGACCCAAGGGAAAGCGTAGGTGGTGGTGAGGCAAATGGTAAAACCAAGGTTGGGCCTTGCTGGAGGAGTTTTATTCAAAGCGAACTGTCAAGGGGGTCCTATAAATCACCCGACCGCGTAAGGAACGCAAAAACCGGGAACATAACACCGGTATGACGGAAACTAGGGCGGCAAGAGTGGAACAAAACACCAGGCATAAGGCCGAGTCTTCCACCCTTTACCAAGTATATAGATGCATTAATAATATAAGAGATATTGTGATATCCCAACATAAATCCTGTCTACCATGGAGAAATCTTCAACTTCACCTGCAACTAGCAATGCTATAAGAGGGGCTGAGCAAAAGCGGTAACATAGCCAAGCAACGGTTTGCGTAGGAAAGGTGTCAAAGGTTAGAGGTTCATGGCAATATGGGATGGCTGGATAAACAGGTGATAGGTAGCGCAGCATAGCGATAGAACGAAGCAACTAGCATAGCAATGATAGTAGTGAGATCCAGGGTAGTGGTCATCTTGCCTGAAATCCCGCAAGGAAGAAGAACGATTCCATGAAGAAGATGAAGCCACGAAGATGAACCAAGCGTAGGCGAACGAATCCTCACGATCGCAACGAAACAGGAACTATCAAAAAGAAGCACACAACAAGGTAAACACACCACACATGAACAAGGCATGATGCACAAACAAGCATGATGCATGACAAAGCTACATGGAGCTACTCATGGCAAGGGATGATGCAAACAAGAGCGACACATCAAGGCAAGTTTAAATGGGCCGGGAACAACATATAACAATTCCGGTAAGTCCTCGTATGCAAATTTCGAAATTGGTCCAGATCTGAACAAACCTTATGTTCAACTAGTTAAACATCAAGTTAAGATGCACCAAGATGATCTACACAAGATTCTAGTCAAGTTATATATAAAGTTCATTAGATTTGGAGCTACGGCCTAGAAGATATGAGCAAAACAAGTTAAACATGGCATTGATGCAAAATGCACCCAAACATCAAGCAAACACCTCAAACAAGGATGCAACATGATAATATGAAGCTACATGCAAAATCAAGCAAGTTTCATATAGAGCACACTCAAAACAGAGCAACGGTTCAACACACACACTCTATACAAGTTATAGCAACAATCTGTCCAAAACAGCAACTAGGCATCTTGCAAGCATCAAAACAACATGCTACAGCACCCCAACATGATCACAAAAGGCATGGACATGATGTAAAGGTAAAGCATTACAAAACATGAACACTGAGCTATCTCCAGTGATAGAGGCAAAGGTGTCCCGTCTTTCGATGAGAATATGGATATCGCTTTGGTGGAAGTCGACTTTGACGATCCGACTACGAACGTGCGAGGATGTCGCGCCTTAGCAATCGCTAAACCAACTCCGAGAGGTTATTGACCACGCCGGAGCACGATCAACCTGACCACGAGGGTCTGTTTCTTGCGAGCAAACGAAGAACAAGCAAGAAACTGAGATTGCAATCTGGATATTGCGAATATAAGATGAAAGCTTTATTGATCAAGGTGGGGTTCTGTGACGCCTTTGTCTGGTCGTTGAACACAAATGAAGTACGCGAAGTTGCAGCTATGGCGAACTTTAATATAAACAAAACGCAAAGTCTAAACGGTGCCCTAAGGGCTGTATATATGGAGGAAGAGAGGGGGAATTTCGTGGCCCTTGGTGGAGGGGTCCGAAATCAACCCTATCTCTTGTTTCCCCACACATACGGACTCTAAAAATAGCCTATACTAATGTATTTCGAAATTACATGGGACTCGCCCAATAAAAAGGTGACACAGCACCTATAATAGCCTCTGGACAAAATTTATGAAGTGGCATCTTGTATATTTCGTCCAAGGCTTCATGCACTCGTTATGGTGGCTTCAAAGACTTGAAATCATCACTTGTAACTCCGTTCTTGTTCCCCTTGTGCATGCCATCATTTCCATGCTTTCTCTTGCTCCAATGTTCATCCTTCTCCAAGCTAGGCCCTTCATTTGTAAGCAAAACAAATGTATCCAATTTAGGCAGCATCATATTCTCATGAACATTAGAATCATTACCAAGAAACGAAAGTACCTGGTAATTTAGTTGGCGTGCGAGAGCTCTAGTAATTGGTCCAGTATGTATAGCAGCAGGGGCTGTGGGTGTAACAATGGTATTGATGTCCTCATCATCCTCCCCTTCTTGAAATGAAGTCGTCCTCGACGGAAGTTCATCTTCCTCACCCAAATAAGGCTTCAAATCTGCAATGTTAAAAGTGGGACTAACCCCAAAATCTGCAGGCAGCTCAAGTTTGTATGCATTATCATTTATTTTCTCTAACACCTTAAAGGGACCATCAGCACGTGGCATTACCTTTGATTTGCACAAATCAGGAAATCTATCTTTACGCAAATGTAACCAAACAAGATCTCCAGGTGCAAACACAACATGTTTTCTACCCTTATCTCCAGCAAGTTTATATTTAGCATTCATACGCTCAATGTTTTCCTTAGTTAACTCGTGCATTTTTAAAACCAATTCAGCACGTTGTTTAGCATCAAAATTAACCTTCTCCGAAGATGGAAGAGGCAACAAATCAATAGGTGCACGAGGTAGGAAACCATACACAACTTCAAAAGGGCACATCTTAGTAGTAGAATGCAATGAACGATTATAAGCAAATTCAATATGAGGCAAGCATTCCTCCCACATTTTCTTATTATTCTTCAAAACAGCCCTAAGCATAGTAGACAATGTTCTATTGACTACTTCAGTTTGTCCATCAGTTTGGGGGTGACAAGTAGTACTAAAAAGCAGTTTAGTCCCCAACTTAGCCCATAAACATCTCCAAAAGTGGCTAAGAAATTTAGTATCATGATCTGAAACAATAGTATTTGGCACACCATGCAAACGAATAATTTCACGAAAGAACAAATCAGCAACATTAACAGCATCATCGCTTTTATGACATGGTATAAAGTGTGCCATTTTCGAGAATCTATCCACGACAACAAATATGCTATCCCTCCCCTTCTTTGTTCGAGGTAAACCTAAAACAAAGTCCATAGATATATCCTCCCAAGGAACACTAGGTACAGGCAAAGGCATATATAAACCATGAGGATTGAGTCGTGACTTAGCTTTTTGACATGTAGTGCAGCGAGCAATAAAACGCTCAACATCCCGTCTCATCTTTGGCCAAAAGAAATGTGTAGCAAGTACGTCATCCGTCTTCTTCATGCCAAAGTGTCCCATTAATCCTCCTCCATGCGCCTCCTGCAACAACAAAAGACGAACGGAGCTAGCTGGAATGCATAGCTTGTTAGCACGAAACACAAATCCATCGTTAATGACAAACTTGTTCCACATTCTTCCTTCTTTACAATTCTGCATTACATCTTTAAAATCAGCATCATGCACATATTGATCTTTGATGGTCTCCAAACCAAATATTTTGAAGTCAAGTTGTGAAAGCATAGTATAGCGACGAGACAATGCATCAGCAATAACATTTTCTTTTCCCTTCTTGTGTTTAATAACATAAGGGAAAGTCTCAATGAATTCAACCCATTTAGCATGTCTACGATTCAGTTTAGCTTGACTTTTAATATGTTTCAAAGATTCAAGATCAGAATGTATAACAAATTCTTTGGGCCATAAATAATGTTGCCATGTTTCTAAAGTCCGAACAAGAGCATATAATTCTTTATCATAAGTAGAATAATTCAGACTAGGCCCACTCAATTTTTCAGAAAAGTATGCAACAGGTTTGCCATCTTGTAATAACACACCTCCTAATCCAATTCCACTAGCATCACATTCAAGCTCAAAAGTCTTATTAAAATCAGGAAGTTGGAGTAAAGGAGCATGTGTCAACTTATCTTTCAATACCGTGAAGGCTTCTTCCTGTGCGGTACCCCAAAAAAGGCACATCTTTCTTTGTAACCTCATTGAGAGGTGCAGCAATGGTGCTGAAATCTCTCACAAAACGCCTATAGAATCCAGCGAGGCCAAGAAAACTCCTCACTTGTGTGACCGTTTTGGGCTGCGGCCAACTCTCAATAGCTTCAATCTTGGCTTTATCAACTTCAATTCCCTATGGAGTAACAACATAGCCAAGAAAAGATACTCGGTCGGTGCAAAAGGTGCACTTCCCAAGGTTACCAAACAAACGTGCATCACGTAGAGCAATAAAAACAACACGTAAATGTTCCAAATGTTCTTCCAAAGATCTGCTATAAATCAATATGTCATCAAAGTAAACTACCACAAATCGTCCAATGAAAGCACGTAAAACTTCGTTCATTAATCTCACGAAAGTACTAGGTGCATTAGTTAACCCAAAAGGCATGACTAACCACTCATATAATCCAAACTTAGTTTTAAATGTTGTTTTCCATTCATCTCCCAATTTCATACGAATTTGATGGTATCCACTATGCAAATCAACTTTGGAGAATATTGTAGAGCCACTCAATTCATCAAGCATATCATCTAGCCTAGGAATAGGATGACGATAACGAATAGTAATATTATTAATGCCTCTACAATCAACACACATACGTGATGTACCATCCTTTTTCGGCACTAGAATAATAGGAACAGCACAAGGACTAAGGGATTCGCGTATATAACCTTTGTCGAGAAGCTCTTGTACTTGACGCATAATCTCCTTCGTCTCCTCTGGATTGGTACGGTATGGTGCACGGTTTGGCAGTGAAGCACCCAGAATTAAGTCAATCTGATGCTCAATCCCTCGAATAGGCGGTAATCCCGGTGGCACGTCTTGTGGAAAGACGTCAGCGAACTCCTACAAAATGTTAGTGACAGCAGGAGGCAAAGAGGAAGGCACGTCCTCGAATGAAAATAATGCCTCTTTGCACACAAAAGCATAGCAAACAGATGTGCTAACATCTAGCTCATCAATATCAGATTTGGTGGCAAATAAACATGCACTTTTCAAATTAGTTTCAGAAGCAACACTAGATGGTTTATTATTAGGCTTCATTTGTTGCTCAAATTCTTTTGCCACAATCTGATTTTCACTCTTATTCTTCTCCTGTTTTGCTTTATTAGCTCTATTAATATCATCTTTCAAAATGGAATCAGGAGTCATAGGAAGCAAAGTAATATTTTTATCCTTATGAACAAGAGTATAGTGATTGTTTCTACCATGGAGTACAGAATTTTTATCAAATTGCCATGGTCTACCAAGTAATAAGGAACATGCTTGCATAGGTACCACGTCACAATCAACATAATCAGCATATGTAGAGATACTAAAATGCACACGAACAGTACGTGTTACCTTAACCTTGCCGCTGTTGTTGAACCATTGGATGTAGTAAGGATGTGGATGTGGTCTTGTGGTGAGAGAAAGCTTCTCCACCATCTCCATGCTAGCCAAGTTGTTGCAGCTCCCTCCGTCTATTATGACGCGTACAGAACGTTCCTTCACAACTCCCTTGGTATGGAACAAATTGTGCCTCTGATTTTGCTCAGCTTGTGTGACCTGCACACTCAAAACACGTTGAGCAACTAAACATTCATACCTGTCAGCGTCTTCAGGAGCCATGTATTGTGTCTCATGATCAGAATCATCTCCACCATGTTCTTCACGTGTAATAAAAGCCAAAGTCTCCTCATCATAGTCACTAGCGGACTCATATCCACCACCCTCGGTAGCAATCATCACACGCGGAGATTTGCATTCTCTCGCATAATGACCTCTTCCTTTACAACGACGACAAATAATATCACTTGTGTGCCCTGATGATGCCATGGAAGAAGAAGAGCTCTGTGTAGGTCCGGCAGGTGCGCTCTTGGCAGATAGTGGTGGTTGTGCCTGCTTTCTTGTATCACGGTTGGAGATGGCACCTGATGGAGGTGCTGGTGTAGTGGAAGTAGAAGATGCACGCGGTGTCCATGAGGAAGGTCGACCTGCAGAAAAGTTAGTGCGCGCCATTGCTTGTCGATCATGCACTTCACGTTCAGCTTTGCAAGCAAGATGGAATAAACGAGTGATATTAGTATACTCCTTATACTCTAGAATGGTTTGAATCTCTCTATTTAATCCACTCGTAAAACGTGCAAGCATAGCTTCATTCTCCTCAACAATACCACATCTAATCATGCCAGTTTGTAATTCCTGATAATATTCTTCTACAGAATTTTTTCCTTGTCTTAAATGCTGCAATTTTTGAAGCAATTCACGTTGATAATATGGTGGAACCCAACGAGTACGCATAGCAGTTTTCAAAGCAGCCCAAGTAGCGGGAATAGGATATAATCTACAATGTTCAGACCACCATACACATGCAAAACTAGTGAAAGCACAAACAGCAGCAGCAACCCGTCTCTCCTTGGGATATTGTAAACATGTAAAACGTTGTTCAGTTTCTAACTCCCAAGTAAGATATATATCAGGAACATATCTACCCTCAAATGGTGGAATATTCAATTTCAGTTTAGGAATATGGACATCATCTCGTACCTGAGGTGGTGGTGCATGCCTACTATTACGAATATATACCTGAGGTCGACCTGCTGGTGGTGGTGTAGGTGGCTGCACGTAGTGCTGATTTTGATCAACCTCATCCTCATAATCGCCCGCATACTCATCATCCTCCTGGGTACTAGCAGCAGCAGTAGCAGGAGCCAAAGAAGCATCAACAACATGAACAGCAGCACCAGAAGTTTGGCCATCCTCAATAGGAACACGCTTCGCTCGTCCATACTGATTCGGAAGGATGCGTTGTTGTTGTTGTTGTTGCAGAGGTGCGATAGGTGCAGCCGGCGGTGGTTGTGGAAAACGCGCGAGCAATTCATTGAACTTGCTATCAAGCTTTGTTTCGAACGTCTTCTCAATGCCATCTATCTTCTCCATGGCCTCGTCAAATCTGTTTAGCACATCTTGCACCTGTCCACTCATCATTTGCTGAAATTTATCATGTAGTTGTTTGTTCGTCAGGTTCTCCCAATCAGTCTCATCGGCTTGTGATCCTACCATGGTTAGCAGCAAATAGAAACACACAAGAATATGATCCTACAGACTACTAAGAAGTGGTGGTGGTGTATCACAAACCCGTCAAGCAAACCACAAATTCTTACCAGTTCTTACCCAGCAGCAGGTGGTGATCGGCAACCGTTGTAGTCAAAACTCTCAAAGCTTGGATAGAGCGATTACCAGGGAGAGTCAAACGCACGACGCAGATGTATGTGGAGCTGGGAAGGCTTATAATATGGTAGCAAAAAGGGTCAGCAATAATCAATTCAGAGATGCAAAGTTGAATAAACGCTCAACGACGGTACAGTGCTGGTCCTAGGCTAGACCGTGCTAGAGACGCGAGCGTAGAACACTAACAAAATCACGACGTTGCACGTAAACAGGGGAAAAGCACACTCTGGAATTTTTTTTTCGCTCCTTTTTTTTGCGCTGTTTTTTTTTGCGCTGCTTTTTTTTGCGAAAAATCACTATAATGGCGAGTGTCTCAAAACTCTTCCCAGGTCAAACTGACAGGATGGGCACGAAATTTTTTTCGACCAATTTTTTTTTCGACTGCCCGGACCCAAAAACTAGAAACGGGTCAAAAAAACTTCCTATAATGGCACCTGTCTCAAAACACTCAGAAACACCTAAAAATAGGATAGCTAGAATTTTTTTCGAAAAATGCGTTTTCGAAAAATTTTGGGCCTAAACGGAGGGTGGTTTCCGGACTCTTTTTTTTCCGAAACCTACTCCAGCAAGGAAACACGAATCGGAAACTAGATGGATCTCGAAAACAAACCTAATATGACAAGAACTCAGATTGCTGGTGGATATATGGTGGTAGATGGCAGCGGTGGTGGTATATGACAGCGGTGGTGGTATATGGATACGGATTCGAAGCGGTGGCGGATAAGCGGTGGTGGTAGATGGCAGGGGCGATGAGGATGGTGCGGCGGCGGCGTGACAACTTATGACCAGAACTCGGAACTCTAAAAGACTAGACTCTAAGACCAGCAACTAGACACGACGATGCAACCGCAAATTCAACAAAGCAAAACCCTAAAAAGATTATGCAAAGGCTCAGATTGGTTCGGATATGATGAACTAACCCTAACTTTTTTGTGTGGCTTTTTCGTGGACTGTAGGTATGATGAACAGACTCGATCAAAACTAGGAAAAACTATAAAATCTCACCGAGCAACCTAGAAATCTGATACCACTTGATAGAGGCAAAGGTGTCCCCTCTTTCGATGAGAATATGGATATCGCTTTGGTGGAAGTCGACTTTGACAATCCGACTACGAACGTGCGAGGACGTCGCGCCTTAGCAATCGCTAAACCAACTCCGAGAGGTTATTGACCACGCCGGAGCACGATCAACCTGACCACGAGGGTCTGTTTCCTGCGAGCAAACAAAGAACAAGCAAGAAACTGAGATTGCAATCTGGATATTGCGAATATAAGATGAAAGCTTTATTGATCAAGGTGGGGTTCTGTGACGCCTTTGTCTGGTCGTTGAACACAAACGAAGTACGCGAAGTTGCAGCTATGGCGAACTTTAATGTAAACAGAACCCAAAGTCTAAACGGTGCCCTATGGGCTGTATATATGGAGGAAGAGAGGGGGAATTTCGTGGCCCTTGGTGGAGGGGTCCGAAATCAACCCTATCTCTTGTTTCCCCACACATACGGACTCTAAAAATAGCCTATACTAATGTATTTCGAAATTACATGGGACTGGCCCAATAAAAAGGTGACATGGCACCTATAATAGCCTGTGGACGAAATTTATGAAGTGGCATCTTGTATATTTCGTCCAAGGCTTCATGCACTCGTTATGGTGGCTTCAAAGACCTGAAATCATCACTTGTAACTCCGTTCTTGTTCCCCTTGCGCATGCCATCATCTTCATGCTTTCTCTTGCTCCAATGTTCATCCTTCTCCAAGCTAGGCCCTTCATTTGTAAGCAAAACAAATGTATCCAATTTAGGCAGCATCATATTCTCATGAACATTAGAATCATTACCAAGAAACGAAAGTACCTGGTAATTTAGTTGGCGTGCGCGAGCTCTAGTAATTGGTCCAGTATGTATAGCAGCAGGGGCTGTGGGTGTAACAATGGTATTGATGTCCTCATGATCCAGAAATCACTAGAACATGCTCAAACACACATGGTAAGATTGCAAGTTATAACAATTTCAGACTTTGCAGAAAGTAACATCACGATGCAATGTTTAGAGCTATCAAACAACATGTTACAGGAACTTATAATGGCAAATAAAGGCATGGCATGAATCTACTAATTGCATAGATCAAAAGTCCCTTACTGACCATGAGCCGAAAAGGATCAGAAAATATGATGGCACCCAAGTAAACATAGCAAGTTATTACAGATTCAAGCATGGCAGAAACAGAATTATGAAGGCATGTTGATGAGCTTGTGCAACTCACTACAGAGCATTACATGACATGGCAAGGCACCCAACAGTAAGAAGACATATTTGTGAAGCTAAGCATGGCAAGAGCAAGGTCATAGGGTGCATGGATCACTAGGAAAACACATGGGAACAAGTGAACTTAATGTTAACAGACTAACAACAACATTATGAAGCAACTTTGGAGCAAGGAAGCAACAAGCTACAGCAAGCTATAAATGCAACCAGGGGCATGAATGGATATAGCATGACATGTAGAACAAAACATATTTAGTGGACATCTCCAGATTATGCATAGAATGATTAGTAGCAACATGTTTATATAGCATCACGAAATAACAGATTCAGCCTAGCAAAACAGCAACATCATGAACCCTACTTAACAAGCTCGATTCACTCACCACAAGTCATTGAATGACAAGATAAGCATAGCATCATCAAGAAGACATGTTTATATAACGTACCAAGGCAAGAACTAGTCCATAGCATGCAAGGATCAACTATAGCAACCTTGGCCAAATTGAATAACACAAAAACAATCTGCCAGAAAACATTTTGAAGCAAAAGTAGAGCACGAAAATGACATGCTAGACTACTCCATAATTGCCAACAAGGCCATGAATGGATAGACAATAACCACATGTTCAAAACATCCTTACTGAAGTATCTCAAAATATGCATGGATCTCTCTGTAGCAACAAGTTTACATGGCATCAAAATAACAGAAGAACAGGGACTAAAATCAGTAACATCACGATGCCTAGTTTGCATGCTTGTGCTAGTCACCACAGAGATCACAAAAATACATGGTAAGCACCACTGTAAAGAATACATATCATAGATCAAAACACATGAAGACATCAACCTCATAGGATGCACACATCAATCATGGCAAAAATGACAAAAGAGCTCATTCTGATAACAGACAGCAGAAAACATTATGAAGCACTCTTACAACGATGATACAGACATCAAGATGACCTCAAATGAATATGATGCAATGGAATGAAATAATTTAATCGTTGAGGCGAACAATTTGACATATTACACGCACGAAACGGAGCTACGGATGTAGAGATACGGCATGACGAACATGGCATGAAAATGTGCAAAATCTGGGACTTAGTCGATTTTTACCCCGCGAAAACTGGACGAGAAGGTCCTGGGACGGAGAGATCCGGGTGTTGGGGAACGTTGCAGAAAATTAAAATTTTTCCTACGGTTTCACCAAGATCCATATATGAGTTCATCTAAGCAACGAGTCTAGGGAGAGAGTTTGCATCTACATACCACTTGTAGATCGCGTGCGGAAGCTTGCAAGGTGATGATGTAGTCGTACTTGACGTGATCCAAATCACCGATGACCTGCGCCGAACGGACGGCACCTCCGTGTTCAACACACGTATGGAACAGCCACGTCTCCTCCTTCTTGATCCAGCAAGGAAGGGAGGAGAGGTTGAGGGAGATGGCACCAGCAGCAGCACGACGGCGTGGTGTTGATGGAGCTGCAGTACTCCGGCAGAGCTTCGCTAAGCACTATGGAGGTGGAGGAGGTGTTGGGGAGGGAGAAGGAGGCAACCAAAGGCCAGGGCGTTCAGGTATGAAGTCCCTCCTCTCCCCCACTATATATAGGGGTGCCAAGGGGGGTGGCCGGCCCTAGGAGATCCAATCTCCTAGGGGGTGCGGCGGCCAAGGGGGGTTTTCCCTCCCCCCAAGGCACCTAGGAGGTGCCTTACCCTCCTAGGACTCTTGCCCCCCTTGAACCCTAGGCGCATGGGCCTATGTGGGGCTGGTGCCCTTGGCCCATTAGGCCAAGGCGCACCCCCCACAGCCCATGTGGCCCCCGGGACAGGTGGACCCACCCGGTGGACCCCCGGGACCCTTCCGGTGGTCCCGGTACAATACCGATAACCCCGAAACTTGTCCCGATGCCCGAAACAGGACTTCCCATATATAAATATTTACCTCCGGACCATTCCGGGACTCCTCGTGACGTCCGGGATCTCATCCGGGACTCCGAACAACATTCGGGTTACTGCATATACATATCCCTATAACCCTAGCGTAACTGAACCTTAAGTGTGTAGACCCTACGGGTTCGGGAGACATGCAGACATGACCGAGACTCTCTCAGTCAATAACCATCAGCGGGATCTGGATACCCATGATGGCTCCCACATGCTCCTCGATGTTGTCATCGGATGAACCACTATGTCGAGGATTCGATCAAACCCTGTATGCGATTCCCTTTGTCAATCGGTACGTTACTTGCCCGAGACTCGATCGTCGGTATCCCAATACCTTGTTCAGTCTCGTTACCGGCAAGTCACTTAACTCGTACCGTAATGCATGATCCCGTGTCCAACACCCTGGTCACATTGAGCTCAATATGATGATGCATTACCGAGTGGGCCCAGAGATACCTCTCCGTCATACGGAGTGACAAATCCCAGTCTCGATCCGTGTCAACCCAACAGCTACTTTCGGAGATACCTGTAATGCACCTTTATAGTCACCCAGTTACGTTGTGACGTTTGGTATACCCAAGGCACTCTTACGGTATCCGGGAGTTACACGATCTCATGGTCGAAGGAAGAGATACTTGACACTTGCAAAGCTCTAGCAAAACGAACTACACGATCTTTTATGCTATGCTTAGGATTGGGTCTTGTCCATCACATCATTCTCCTAATGATGTGATCCCGTTATCAACGACATCCAATGTCCATAGTCAGGAAACCATGACTATCTGTTGATCACAACGAGCTGGTCAACTAGAGGCTTACCAGGGACATAGTGTGGTCTAAGTATTCACACGTGTATTACGATTTCCGGATAATACAGTTATAGCATGAATAAAAGACAATTATCATGAACAATGAAATATAATAATACTTTTATTATTGCCTCTAGTGCATATTTCCAACAGTCTCCCACTTGCACTAGAGTCACCAATCTAGTTACATTGTGATGAATCGAACACCCATAGAGTTCTGGTGTTGATCATGTTTTGCACGCGAGAGAGGTTTAGTCAGCGGATCTGCGACATTCAGATCCGTGTGCACTTTGCAAATCTCTATGTCTCCATCTTGAACATTTTCACGGATGGAGTTGAAACGACGCTTGATGTGCCTGGTCTTCTTGTGAAACCTGGGCTCCTTTGCGAGGGCAATAGCTCCAGTGTTGTCACAGAAGAGTTTGATCGGCCCCGACGCATTGGGTATGACTCCTAGGTCGGTGATGAACTCCTTCACCCAAATCGCTTCATGTGCTGCCTCCGAGGCTGCCATGTACTCCGCTTCACACGTAGATCCCGCCACGACGCTCTGCTTGCAGCTGCACCAGCTTACTGCTCCACCATTCAACATATACACGTATCCGGTTTGTGACTTAGAGTCATCCAAATCTGAGTCGAAGCTAGCGTCGACGTAACCCTTTACGACGAGCTCTTCGTCTCCTCCATAAACGAGAAACATGTCCTTTGTCCTTTTCAGGTACTTCAGGATATTCTTGACCGCTGTCCAGTGTTCCTTACCGGGATTACTTTGGTATCTTGCTACCAAACTTACGGCAAGGTTTACATCGGGTCTGGTACACAGCATGGCATACATAATAGATCCTATGGCTGAAGCATAGGGGATGACACTCATCTCTTCTTTATCTTTTGCCGTGGTCGGTGACTGAGCTGAGCTCAGTCTCATACCTTGTAACATAGGCAAGAACCCCTTCTTGGACTGATCCATTCTGAATCTCTTCAAAATCTTATCAAGGTATGTGCTTTGTGAAAGACCTATGAGGCGTCTCGATCTATCTCTATAGATCTTGATGCCTAATATATAAGCAGCTTCTCCAAGGTCCTTCATTGAAAAACACTTATTCAAGTAGGCCTTAATGCTGTCTAGAAATTCTATATTATTTCCCATCAGGAGTATGTCATCTACATATAATATGAGAAATGCTACAGAGCTCCCACTCACTTTCTTGTAAACGCAGGCTTCTCCATAAGTCTGCATAAACCCAAACGCTTTGATCATCTCATCAAAGCGAATGTTCCAACTCCGAGATGCTTGCACCAGTCCATAAATGGATCGCTGGAGCTTGCATACTTTGTTAGCGTTCCGAGGATCGACAAAACCTTCCGGCTGCATCATATATAGTTCTTCCTTAAGATGCCCGTTAAGGAATGCTGTTTTGACGTCCATCTGCCATATCTCATAATCATAGTATGCGGCAATTGCTAACATGATTCGGACGGACTTTAGCTTCGCTACGGGAGAGAATGTCTCATCGTAGTCAATCCCTTGAACCTGTCGATAACCCTTAGCGACAAGTCGAGCTTTATAGATGGTAACATTACCATCCGCGTCCGTCTTCTTCTTAAATATCCATTTGTTTTCTACCGCTCGCCGATCATCGGGCAAGTCTGTCAAAGTCCATACTTTGTTTTCATACATGGATTCTATCTCGGATTTCATGGCTTCAAGCCATTTGTTGGAATCCGGGCCCGCCATTGCTTCTTCATAGTTCGAAGGTTCATTGTTGTCTAACAACATGATTTCCAGGACAGGGTTGCCGTACCACTCTGGTGCGGAACGTGTCCTTGTGGACCTACGAAGTTCAGCAGTAACTTGATCCGAAGTACCTTGATCATTATCATGGTTTTCCTCTTCAGTTGGTGTGGGCATCACAGGAACGGTTTCCTGTGCTGCGTCACTATCCCGCTCAAGAGGTAGTACTTCATCGAGTTCTACTTTCCTCCCACTTACTTCTTTCGGGAGAAACTCTTTTTCCAGAAAGCATCCGTTCTTGGCAACAAAGATCTTGCCTTCGGATCTTAAGTAGAAGGTATACCCTATAGTTTCCTTAGGGTATCCTATGAATACGCATTTTTCCGACTTGGGTTCGAGCTTTTCAGGTTGAAGTTTCTTGACATAAGCTTCGCATCCCCAAACTTTTAGAAACGACAGCTTAGGTTTCTTTCCAAACCATAATTCATACGGTGTCGTCTCAACGGATTTAGACGGTGCCCTATTTAAAGTGAATGTAGCTGTCTCTAGAGCGTATCCCCAAAATGATAGCGGTAAATCGGTAAGAGACATCATAGACCGCACCATATCCAATAGAGTGCGATTACGACGTTCGGACACACCGTTTCGCTGAGGTGTTCCAGGCGGCATGAGCTGTGAAACGATTCCACATTTCTTTAAGTGTGTACCAAATTCGTGACTTAAGTATTCTCCTCCACGATCTGATCGTAAGAATTTTATCTTTCGGTCACGTTGATTCTCCACCTCATTCTGAAATTCCTTGAACTTTTCAAAGGTCTCAGACTTGTGTTTCATTAAGTAGACACACCCATATCTACTCAAGTCATCTGTGAGAGTGAGAACATAACGATATCCTCCGCGAGCCTCAACGCTCATTGGACCGCACACATCGGTATGTATGATTTCCAACAAGTTGGTTGCTCGCTCCATTGTTCCGGAGAACGGAGTCTTGGTCATTTTACCTAAGAGGCATGGTTCGCACGTGTCAAACGATTCATAATCAAGAGACTCTAAAAGTCCATCGGCATGGAGCTTCTTCATGCGCTTGACACCAATGTGACCAAGGCGGCAGTGCCACAAGTATGTGGGACTATCGTTATCAACTTTAAATCTTTTGGCATCTACACTATGAACATGTGTAATATTACGCTCGAGATTCATTAAGAATAAACCATTGACCATCGGAGCATGACCATAAAACATATCTCTCATATAAATCAAACAACCATTATTCTCAGACTTAAATGAGTAGCCATCTCGTATTAAACGAGATCCAGATACAATGTTCATGCTCAAACTTGGCACTAAATAACAATTATTGAGGTTCAAAACTAATCCCGTAGGTAAATGTAGAGGCAGCGTGCCGACGGCGATCACATCGACTCTGGAACCATTCCCGACGCGCATCGTCACCTCGTCCTTCGCCAGTCTCCGTTTATTCCGCAGCTCCTGCTGTGAGTTACAAATATGAGCAACGGCACCGGTATCAAATACCCAGGAGTTACTACGATTACTGGTAAGGTACACATCAATCACATGTATATCAAATATACCTTTTGTGTTGCCGGCCTTCTTATGCGCTAAGTATTTGGGGCAGTTCCGCTTCCAGTGACCCTTCCCCTTGCAATAAAAGCACTCAGTCTCAGGCTTGGGTCCATTCTTTGACTTCTTCCCGGTAACTGGCTTACCAGGCGCGGCAACATATTTGCCGTCCTTCTTGAAGTTCTTCTTACCCTTGCCCTTCTTGAACTTAGTGGTCTTATTGACCATCAACACTTGATGTTCTTTCTTGATTTCAGCCTCTACTGACTTCAGCATCGAGAACACTTCAGGAATGGTCTTTTCCATTCCCTGCATGTTGTAGTTCATTACAAAGCTCTTGTAGCTTGGTGGGAGCGACTGGAGGATTCTGTCAATGACCGCCTCATCTGGGAGGTTAATGTTCAGCTGGGTCATACGGTTGTGCAACCCAGACATCTTCAGGATGTGCTCACTGACAGAACTGTTCTCCTCCATCTTACAACTGTAGAATTTGTCGGAGACATCATATCTCTCGACCCGGGCATGAGCTTGAAAAACTAGTTTCAGCTCTTCGAACATCTCATATGCTCCGTGATGCTCAAAACGCTTTTGGAGCCCCGGTTCTAAGCTGTAAAGCATGCCGCACTGAACGAGGGAGTAATCATCAGCGCAAGACTGCCAAGCATTCATAATGTCTTGGTTCTCTGGGACGGGAGCGTCACCTAGCGGTCCTTCTAGGACATATTGTTTCCTGGCAGCTATGAGGATGATCCTCAGGTTCCGGACCCAGTCCGTATAGTTGCTGCCATCATCTTTCAGCTTGGTTTTCTCTAGGAACGCGTTGAAGTTCATGTTGACATTAGCGTTGGCCATTGATCTACAAGACATATTTGCAAAGGTTTTAGACTAAGTTCATGATAATAAAGTTCTAATCAAATTATGAACTCCCACTTAGATTAGACATCCCTTTAGTCATCTAAGTGTTACACGATCCGAGTCGACTGGCCCGTGTCCGATCATCACGTGAGACGGACTAGTCATCGTCGGTGAACATTTTCATGTTGATCGTATCTTCCATACGACTCGTGTTCGACCTTTCGGTCTCCGTGTTCCAAGGCCATGTCTGCACATGCTAGGCTCGTCAAGTTAACCCTAAGTGTTTTCGCTGTGTAAAACTGTCTTACACCCGTTGTATGTGAACGTAAGAATCCATCACACCCGATCATCACGTGGTGCTTAGAAACGACGAACTGTAGCAACGGTGCACAGTTAGGGGGGAACACTTCTTGAAATTTTATAAGGGATCATCTTATTTACTACCGTCGTCCTAAGTAAACAAGATGCATAATACATAATAAACATCACATGCAATTATATAGTTGTGACATGATATGGCCAATATCATATAGCTCCATTGATCTTCATCTTCGGGGCTTCATGATCATCTTGTCACCGGCTTGACACCATGATCTCCATCATCATGATCTCCATCATCGTGTCTTCATGAAGTTGTCACGCCAACGACTACTTCTACTTCTATGACTAACGTTTAGCAATAAAGTAAAGTAGTTTACATGACGTTATTCAATGACACGCAGGTCATACAAAAAATAATGACAACTCCTATGGCTCCTGCCGGTTGTCATACTCATCGACATGCAAGTCGTGAATCCTATTACAAAGAACATGATCTCATACATCACAATTCATTATTCATCACAACTTCTGGCCATATCACATCACATGATCAATCGCTGCAAAAACAAGTTAGACGTCCTCTAATTGTTGTTGCATCTTTTACGTGGCTGCAATTGGGTTCTAGCAAGAACGTTTTCTTACCTACGAATCACCACAACGTGATTTGTCAACTTCTATTTACCCTTCATAAGGGCCCTGTTCATCGATTCCGCTCCAACTAAGGTGGGAGAGACAGACACCCGCCAGCCACCTTATGCAACTTGTGCATGTCAGTCGGTGGAACCGGTCTCACGTAAGAGTACGTGTAAGGTTGGTCCGGGCCGCTTCATCCCACAATACCATTGAGCAAGAAAAGACTAGTAGAGGCAAGTAAGATGACAAAATCCACGCCCACAACAAAGTTGTGTTCTACTCGTGCAAAGAGAACTACGCATAGACCTAGCTCATGATGCCACTGTTGGGGAACGTTGCAGAAAATTAAAATTTTTCCTACGGTTTCACCAAGATCCATCTATGAGTTCATCTAAGCAACGAGTCTAGGGAGAGAGTTTGCATCTACATACCACTTGTAGATCGCGTGCGGAAGCTTGCAAGGTGATGATGTAGTCGTACTTGACGTGATCCAAATCACCGATGACCTGCGCCGAACGGACGGCACCTCCATGTTCAACACACGTACGGAACAGCCACGTCTCCTCCTTCTTGATCCAGCAAGGAAGGGAGGAGAGGTTGAGGGAGATGGCACCAGCAGCAGCACGACGGCGTGGTGTTGATGGAGCTGCAGTACTCCGGCAGAGCTTCGCTAAGCACTATGGAGGTGGAGGAGGTGTTGGGGAGGGAGAAGGAGGCAACCAAAGGCCAGGGCGTTCAGGTATGAAGTCCCTCCTCTCCCCCACTATATATAGGGGTGCCAAGGGGGGGTGGCCGGCCCTAGGAGATCCAATCTCCTAGGGGGTGCGGCGGCCAAGGGGGGTTTTCCCTCCCCCCAAGGCACCTAGGAGGTGCCTTACCCTCCTAGGACTCTTGCCCCCCTTGAACCCTAGGCGCATGGGCCTATGTGGGGCTGGT
>NC_041383.1:208922274-208970726 GCF_002162155.2 Triticum dicoccoides
GGAGGTCGCCTGAGGACGCCGGCGCTCGGGACGGCGATGCGGGTGCGCGGGCGTCGACGGCGGATCGGGCCGGGCGGGCCCGCGACGGGCTCCGCGGGCCGGCGGCTGCGGGAAAACTGGCGGCGCGACGTGGCGCCTCCCGGTTGGGCGCGGGTGTTGGGGAACATAGTAATTTCAAAAAAAAAATCCTACGTACACGCAAGATCATGGTGATGGCATAGCAACGAGAGGAGAGAGTGTTGTCCATGTACCCTCGTAGACCGTAAGCGGAAGCGTTATGACAACGCGGTTGATGTAGTCGTACGTCTTCACGATCTGACCGATCCAAGTACCGAACGTACGGCACCTCCGAGTTCAGCACACGTTCAGCTCGATGACGATCCCCGGGCTCCGATCCAGCAAAGCTTCGGGGATGAGTTCCATCAGCACGACGGCGTGGTGACGATGATGATGCTCTACTGGCGCAGGGCTTCGCCTAAACTCCGCGACGATATGACCGAGGTGGAATATGGTGGAGGGGGGCACCGCACACGGCTAAGGAACGATCCGTAGATCAACTTGTGTGTCATGGGGTGCTCCCTGCCCCCGTATATAAAGGAGGGAGGGGGAGGTACGTCCGTCCTAGGAGGGGGCGCGCCAAGGGGTGTCCTACTCCCACTGGGAGTAGGACTCCCTCCTTCCTTGTTGGAGTAGGAGAAGTGGAAAGAGGGGGAGAGGGAAAAGGAAAAGGGGGCTGCCCCCCTTGTCCAATTCGGACCAGAGGGGGGGCGCAGGCCTCTTTCCTTTTGGCCTCTCTCCTCTATTCCCGTATAGCCCAATAAGGCCCATATACTCCCCGGCGAATTCCCGTAACTCTCCGGTACTCCGAAAAATACCCGAATCACTCGGAAACTTTCCGAACTCCGAATATAGTCGTCCAATATATCGATCTTTACGTCTCAACCATTTCGAGACTCCTCGTCATGTCCCTGATCTCATCCGGGACTCCGAACTCCTTCGGTACATCAAAACTCATAAACTCGTAATATAACTGTCATCGTAACGTTAAGCGTGCGGACCCTACGGGTTTGAGAACTATGTAGACATGACCTAGAACTATTCTCGGTCAATAACCAATAGCGGAACCTGGATGCCCATATTGGTTCCTACATATTCTACGAAGATCTTTATCGGTCAAACAGCATAACAACATACGTTGTTCCCTTTGTCATCGGTATGTTTCTTGCCCGAGATTTGATCGTCGGTATCCAATACCTAGTTCAATCTCGTTACCGGCAAGTCTCTTTACTCGTTACGTAATGCATCATCCCGTAACCAACTCATTGGTCACATTGCTTGCAAGGCTTATAATGATGTGCATTACCGAGAGGGCCCAGAGATACCTCTCCGACAATCGGAGTGACAAAAACTAATCTCGAAATACGCCAACTCAACATGTACCTTCGGAGACACCTGTAGTACTCCTTTATAATCACCCAGTTAAGTTGTGACGTTTGGTAGTACCCAAAGTGTTCCTCCGGTAAACAGGAGTTGCATAATCTCATAGTTACAGGAACATGTATAAGTCATGAAGAAAGCAATAGCAACATACTAAACGATCAAGTGCTAGGCTAACGGAATGGGTCATGTCAATCACATTATTCTCCTAATGATGTGATCCCATTAATCAAATGACAACACATGTCTATGGTTAGGAAACATAACCATCTTTGATTAATGAGCTAGTCAAGTAGAGGCATACTAGTGACTATATGTTTGTCTATGTATTCACACATGTATCATGTTTCCGGTTAATACAATTCTAGCATGAATAATAAACATTTATCATGAAATAAGGAAATAAATAATAACTTTATTATTGCCTCTAGGACATATTTCCTTCAGTCTCCCACTTGCACTAGAGTCAATAATCTAGTTCACATCGCTATGTGATTTAACACCAATATTCACATCTGCATGTGATTAATACCTATAGTTCACATCATCATGTGATCAACACCCAAAGGGTTAACTAGAGTCAATAATCTAGTTCACATCGCTATGTGATTAACACCCAAAAGAGTACTAAGGTATGATCATGTTTTTCTCGTGAGAGAAGCTTAGTCAACGGGTCTGTCATATTCAGAGCCGTATGTATTTCGCAAATATTCTATGTCCACAATGCTCTACACGGAGCTACTCTAGCTAATTTCTCCCACTTTAAATATGTATCCAGATTGAGACTTAGAGTCATCTGGATTGGTGTAAAAGCTTGCATCGTTGTAACTTTTACGACGGGCTCTTTTATCACCTCCATAATCGAGAAACATCTCCTTAGTCCTCACTAAGGATATTCTTGACCCATGTCCAGTGATCTACTTATTAGATCAAAATTGTATTCCTTTGCCAAACACAGAGCAAGGTATACAATAGGTCTGGTTCACAGCATAGCATACTTTATAGAACCTATGACTGAGGCATAGGGAATGACTTTTCATTCTCTTTCTATTTTCTGCAATGGTCGGGTCTTGAGTCTTACTCAACTTCACACCTTGTAACACAGGCAAGAACTCCTTCTTTGACTATTCCATTTTGAACTATTTCAAAAATTTATCAAGGTATGTACTTATTGAAAAATCTTATTAAGCGTCTTGATCTATCTATATAGATCTTGATGCTCAATGTGTAAGCTGCTTCACCGAGGTCTTGCTTTGAAAAACTCTTATTCAAGTATCCTTTCATGCTATCCAGAATTTCCATATCATTTCCAATTAACAATATGTCATCCACATAATATTAGAAATGCTACAGAGCTCCCACTCACTTTCTTGTAAATACAGGCTTCTTCAAAAGTCTGTATAAAACCATATGCTTTGATCAAAGCGTATATTCCAACTCCGAGATGCTTGCACCAGTCCATTGATGGATTGCTGGAGCTTGCACACTTTGTTAGCATATTTAGGATTGACGAAAACTTTCTGGTTGCATCATATACAACTCTTCTTTAATAAATCCATTAAGGAATGCAGTTTTGACATCCATTTGCCAGATTTTATAAAATGTGGCAATTGCTAACATGATTCAGACAGACTTAAGCTTCGATACGAGTGAGAAAATCTCATCGTATTCAACACCTTGAACTTGTTGAAAACATTTTGCAACAAGTCGAGCTTAGTAGATAGTAACACTACTATCAATGTCCGTCTTCCTCTTGAAGATCCATTTATTTAACATGGCTTGATGATCATCGAGCAAGTCAATCAAAGTCCATACTTTGTTCTCATACATGGATCATATCTCAGATTTTATGGCCTCAAGCCATTTCGTGAAATCTGGGCTCATCATCGCTTCCTCATAGTTCGTAGGTTCATCATGGTCTAGTAACATGACTTCCAGAACAGGATTACCGTACCACTCTGGTGCGGATCTTACTCTGGAAGACCTACGAGGTTCTGTAGTAACTTAATCTGAAGTTTTATGATCATCATCATTAACTTCCTCACTAATTGGTGTAGTAGTCACATGAATAGATTTCTGCGATGAACTACTTTCCAATAAGGGAGCAGGTACAATTACCTCATCAAGTTCTACTTTCCTCCCACTCACTTCTTTTGAGAGAAACTCCTTCTCTAGAAAGGATCCATTCTTAGCAATGAATAACTTGCCTTCCGATCTGTGATAGAAGGTGTACCCAATAGTTAACTTTGGGTATTCTATGAAGACGCACTTCTTCGATTTGGGTTTGAGTTTATCAAGTTGAAACTTTTTTAATATAAGCATCGCAACTCCAAACTTTAGGAAACGACAGCTTAGGTTTACTGCTAAACCATAGTTCATACGGTGTCGTCTCAACGGATTTAGATGGTGCCCTTTTAAACGTGAATGCAGCTGTCTCTAATGCACAACCCCAAAACGATAGTGGTAAAACTGATAAGAGACATCATAGATCGCACCATATCCAATAAAGTGCGGTTACGATGTTCAGACACACCATAACGTTGTGGTGTTCCAGGTGGCGTGAGCTGTGAAACTATTCCACATTATTTTAACTGAAGACCAAACTCATAACTCAAATATTCGTCTCCGTGATCAGATCGTAGGAACTTTATTTTCTTGTTACGATGATTTTTCCACTTCACTCTGAAATTCTTTGAACCTTTCAATTATTTTAGAATTATGTTTCATCAAGTAGATATACCCATATCTGCTCAAATCATTTTGTGAAGGTCAGAAAATAATGATACTTTCCACGAGCATCAACACTCATTGGATCGCATACATCGGTATGTATTATTTCCAATAAGTCAATACCTTGTTCCATTGTTCCGGAGAACGGAGTTTTTAGTCATCTTGCCCAAAAGGCACGGTTCGCAAGCATCAAATGATTCATAACCAAGTGATTCCGAAAATCCATCTTTATGGAGTTTCTTCATGCGCTTTACACCGATATGACCCAAACGGCAGTGCCACAAATAAGTTGCACTATCATTATCAACTTTGCATCTTTTGGCATCAATATTATGAATATGTGTATCACTACGACCGAGATCCAACAAACTATTTTCATTGGGTGTATGACCATCAAAGGTTTTATTCATTTAAACAGAACAACAATTATTCTCTGATTTTAAATGAATAACCGTATTGCAATAAACATGATCAAATCATATTCATGCTCAACGCAAACACCAAATAACATTTATTTAGGTTCAACACTAATCTCGAAAGTATAGGGAGTGTGCGATGATGATCATATCAACCTTGGAACCACTTCCAACATACATCGTCACTTCACCCTCAACTAGTTTCTGTTTATTCTGTAACTCCTGTTTCGAGTTACTAATCTTAGCAACCGAACAAGTATCAAATACTCAGGGGTTACTATAAACACTAGTAAGGTACACATCAATAACATGTATATCAAATATACCCTTGTTCACTTTGCCATCCTTCTTATCCACCAAATATTCAAGGCATTTCCGCTTCTAGTGACCATTTTCTTTGTAGTGTAAGCACTCAGTTTCAGGCTTTGGTTCAGCTTTGGGCTTCTTCATGGGAGTGACAACTTGCTTGTCATTCTACTTGAAGTTCCCCTTTCTTTCCCTTTGCCCTTTTTCTTGAAACTAGTGATCTTGTCAACCATCAACACTTGATGCTCTTTCTTGATTTCTAACTTCGTTGATTTCAACATCACGAAGCGCTCGGGAATCGTTTTCGTCATCCCTTGCATACTATAGTTCATCACAAAGTTCTACTAACTTGGTGATGGTGACTAGAGAATTCTGTCAATCACTATCTTATCTGGAAGATTAACTCCCACTTGATTCAAGCGATTGAAGTACCTAGACAATCTGAGCACATGCTCACTAGTTGAACGATTCTCATCCATCTTTTAGCTATAGAACTTGTTGGAGACTTCATATCTCTCAATTCGGGTATTTGCTGGAAATATTAACTTCAACTCTTGGAACATCTCATATGGTCCATGACATTCAAAAACGTCTTTGAAGTCCCGATTCTAAGCCGTTAAGCATGGTGCACTAAACTATCAAGTAGTCATCATATTGAGCTAGCCAAACGTTCATAACGTCTGCATCTGCTCCTGCAATAGGTCTATCACCTAGCGATGCATTAAGGACATAATTCTTCTATGCAACAATGAGGATAAACCTCAGATCACGGATCCAATCCGCATCATTGCTACTAACATCTTTCAACACAATTTTCTCTAGGAACATATCGAAATAAACATATGAGAGCAACAACGCAAGCTATTGATCTACAACATAATTTGCAAAATACTACCAGGACTAAGTTCATGATAAATTTAAGTTCAATTAATCATATTACTTAAGAACTCCCACTTAGACAGACATCTCTCTAGTCATCTAAGTGATCACGTGATCCAAATCAACTAAACCATGTTCGATCATCACGTGAGATGGAGTAGTTTCAATGGTGAACATCATTATGTTGATCATATCTACTATATGATTCACGCTCGACCTTTTGGTCTCCGTGTTCCGAGGCCATATCTGTATATGCTAGGCTCGTCAAGTTTAACCCGATTATTCCGCGTGTGCAACTGTTTTGCACCCGTTGTATTTGAACGTAGAGCCTATCACACCCGATCATCACGTGGTGTCTCAGCACGAAGAACTTTCGCAACGGTGCATACTCAGGGAGAACACTTCTTGATAATTAGTGAGAGATCATCTTAAAATGCTACCGTCAATCAAAGCAAGATAAGATGCATAAAGGATAAACATCACATGCAATCAATATAAGTGATATGATGTGGCCATCATCATCTTGTGCTTGTGATCTCCATCTTCGAAGCACCGTCGTGATCACCATCGTCACAGGCGCGACACCTTGATCTCCATTGTAGCATCGTTGTCGTTACGCCATCTATTGCTTCTACGACTATCGCTACCGCTTAGTGATAAAGTAAAGCAATTACAGGGCGTTTGCATTTCATACAATAAAGCGACAATCATATGGCTCCTGCCAGTTGCCGATAACTTCGGTTACAAAACATGATCATCTCATACAATAAAATATAGCATCACGTCTTGACCATATCACATCACAACATGCCCTGCAAAAACAAGTTAGACGTCCTCTACTTTGTTGTTGCAAATTTTACGTGGCTGCTACGGGCTTAGCAAGAACCGTTCTTACCTACGCATCAAAACCACAACGATAGTTCGTCAAGTTAGTGTTGTTTTAACCTTCGCAAGGACCGGGCGTAGCCACACTCGATTTAGCTAAAGTGAGAGAGACAAACACCCGCCAGCCACCTTTAAGCACGAGTGCTCGTAACGGTGAAACCAGTCTCGCGTAAGCGTACGCGTAATGTCGGTCCGGGCCGCTTCATCTCACAATACCGCCGAACCAAAGTATGACATGCTGGTAAGCAGTATGACTTGTATCGCCCACAACTCACTTGTGTTTTACTCGTGCATATAACATCTACGCATAAAACCAGGCTCAGATGCCACTGTTGGGGAACGTAGTAATTTCAAAAAAATTCCTACGTACACGCAAGATCATGGTGATGGCATAGCAACGAGAGGAGAGAGTGTTGTCCATGTACCCTCGTAGACCGTAAGCGGAAGCATTATGACAATGCGGTTGATGTAGTCGTACGTCTTCATGATCCGACCGATCCAAGTACCGAATGTACGGCACCTCCGAGTTCAGCACACGTTCAGCTCGATGACGATCCCCGGGCTCCGATCCAGCAAAGCTTTGGGGATGAGTTCCGTCAGCACGACGGCGTGGTGATGATGATGATGCTCTACCGGCGCAGGGCTTCGCCTAAACTCCGCGACGATATGACCGAGGTGGAATATGATGGAGGGGGGCACCGCACACGGCTAAGGAACGATCCGTAGATCAACTTGTGTGTCATGGGGTGCCCCCCTGCCCCCGTATATAAAGGAGGGAGGGGGAGGTGCGGCCGGCCTAGGAGGGGGCGCGCCCGGGAGTAGGACTCCCTCCTTCCTTGTTGGAGTAGGAGAAGTGGAAAGAGGGGGAGAGGGAAAAGGAAAAGGGGGCTGCCCCCCTTGTCCAATTCGGACCAGAGGGGGGGCGCTGGCCTCTTTCCTTTTGGCCTCTCTCCTCTATTCCCGTATAGCCCAATAAGGCCCATATACTCCCCGGCGAATTCCCGTAACTCTCCGGTACTCCGAAAAATACCCGAATCACTCGGAACCTTTCCGAACTCCGAATATAGTCGTCCAATATATCGATCTTTACGTCTCGACCATTTTGAGACTCCTCGTCATGTCCCTGATCTCATCCGGGACTCCGAACTCCTTCGGTACATCAAAACTCATAAACTCATAATATAACTGTCAACGTAACGTTAAGCGTGCGGACCCTACGGGTTCAAGAACTATGTAGGCATGACCTAGAACTATTCTCGGTCAATAACCAATAGCGGAACCTGGATGCCCATATTGGTTCCTATATATTCTACGAAGATCTTTATCGGTCAAACCACATAACAACATACATTGTTCCCTTTGTCATCGGTATGTTACTTGCCCGAGATTTGATCGTCGGTATCCAATACCTAGTTCAATCTCGTTACCGGCAAGTCTCTTTACTCGTTACGTAATGCATCATCCCGTCACCAACTCATTGGTCACATTGCTTGCAAGGCTTATAATGATGTGCATTACCGAGAGGGCCCCAGAGATACCTCTCCGACAATCGGAGTGAAAAAACCTAATCTCGAAATACGCCAACTCAACATGTACCTTCGGAGACACCTGTAGTACTCCTTTATAATCACCCAGTTACATTGTGACGTTTGGTAGTACCCAAAGTGTTCCTCCAGTAAACGGGAGTTGCATAATCTCATAGTTACAGGAACATGTATAAGTCATGAAGAAAGCAATAGCAACATACTAAATGATCAAGTGCTAGGCTAATGGAATGGGTCATGTCAATCACATTATTCTCCTAATGATGTGATCCCATTAATCAAATGACAACACATGTCTATGGTTAGGAAACATAACCATCTTTGATTAATGAGCTAGTCAAGTAGAGGCATACTAGTGACTATATGTTTGTCTATGTATTCACACATGTATCATGTTTCCGGTTAATACAATTCTAGCATGAATAATAAACATTTATCATGAAATAAGGAAATAAATAATAACTTTATTATTGCCTCTAGGGCATATTTCCTTCAGCGGGAGGCGGCGGAGCTGAGGTGGCACATCGTGATTGGTCCGGGTGATGTGGCGGCGGCGGTGGACATGTCCGGTGGCGGGGATTTTTGTCCGGTGGCGCGGTGGGGAAAAAGGGGTAGGGTTTCATCTGCGCGAAAATCCGGGAGGGGCACAAATATATAGGTAGAGGGAGTTAGGAGTGTCCAAATGAGGAGCGGTTTTCGGCCACGCGATCGTGATCGAACGACCGAGAGCATGGAGGGGAGTTTGCTGGGTTTTGGGCCACTTTGGAGGGGTGTTGGGCTGCAACACAAAAGAGGCCTTTGCAGTTACCCGGTTAAACGTTGGAGTATCAAACGACCTCTAAATGGCACGAAACTTGACAGGCGGTCTACCGGTGCTATAACAAGGCCACTTGGCAAGCCTTGGGCCATTCCGAAAAAGTTTAACACCCGCACACAACGAGAGACGAAAGGGGAACGCCAGAGGGCATAGGAGAGCCGGATTGCAAAACGAACAACGGGGAAAAGGCTCGGATGCATGAGACGAACACGTATGCAATGCAATGCACATGATGACATGATAAAATGCAACACGCAAGCAAATGACATGGCAATGACAGCAAATAACTAGCAGACACCTGGCGCATCGGGTCTGGGGCGTTACACCCTTCCCCCCGGCACCGAACACAGAAGCTGGGGTTCCGGCACTCCGCCGAGATGTGGCCATCATCCTTGCCACAGTTGTAGCAGCAGCCAAAAAGCTCCGCCGGCATCCTGGACTCCGGCGGCGAACGGGGCGCAGCCAACACGCGCTGAGCATGGCGGCGCCTCTGTGGGAAGGCAGGCGAGCAGGCGGCCCTCTCGACCGGCGGCTCCTATCATCCAAACCGCCTCCACCTGGGGTGAATGAGAAGGACCTGCAGCCCCGCCCTGGACCAGCGGACCGAAGGCCGTGCCCACCACCGGCGTCACGACGATGGATCTAAGCTGGGGGCGGGGGGGACGGCAGGACGGGCAGAGCATGCTCTAGACGCGGCGCCAGCGAGGCAGTAGGGGAGGGAAGCTCCGACGAGGATGAGCCGGACAGAGAAACCCGCGAAGCCATGGCGAGGCGGCGGGGGAAGGGGTGGGGTGGGGTGGCTGCCGGTCCCGGAGCGGAGCACGGCGCAAGGCTGGTGGCCACCGGAGCCGGGTTGGCTACCGCGCAGAGCGCTGAGTGGGAGAGAGCGCTGCGTGGGAGAGCTGTGTGGGAGAAAGCACTGCATAAAATACTTGAACTATAAGAGCAACTCCAATGGAGCGATCCATTTCATCCGCCGCTGTTCGTTTGGGTCGGCGCGGACAAAAGAGGAGGCTCAACGCGCCGACCCAAACCAAATCATGTCCGCTTCGTGTCCGCGCCGACGCATTTGCACCTAAATTTGCGCCCCAAAGTTACACACAGATATTTGGGTTCGGTCTGTTGGTTCGGCTTACCATGTTTAGAAGGGGTGGACAAATATCTCCGTTACGGTTTCGGAAAATATCCGGGTTTTTCCTTCCGCGGGGCTTCGCCTCCGCTTGGACGACGTGGCACGAGCCACCAATCATTCAGCGCCCTCATTGCGATTTTTGTTGCCTCGCCCACTCGCACTCCCGTCCGGGGGAATAAATACCGAGCGTCCCACTTGGCAACCAATCTGACAGCAGAAAGCATCCCTCCCTCCCTCCAGCCCACGCGCTCGTCGCCGACGCGCGCGTACTCTACTCACCCATGGCGGCGGGGCAGTGGTCAGGCATCGGCGACGGCGGCGGCCTCTGGGCCCCGCCCGCGCTCGACAGCCTCTTCCCCGACGACCAGCCGTCGCCGGCCGCCTCGGCGCTGGGCTTCTTCGGTGGATCCCTCGCGCAGCTCCCTTCCCCTCCGCCGCTCTGCGGCACCGCGCTCCTCGGGTACCCCCAGGTACCGACGACCGATCTCATCTCAGCTTCCTCCCCCTAATCGCACGCTCGCTGCTGCTGTCCTGTTTGATTGATTAACAGCACGTAACTACTGTATCTGACATAGCTCGACGTACCAATTAGTAGTAATTATACCAGTAGCAGTACAGATACTGAATCGGCATGAACAGGGTAGATTTTCCTTCTGTTGTTTCTGTTGCCAATCCAGCTCCCTCCGCATTGCTATTTTTAGGCCGCGGGATCGGAATTTCCGCGCCCTGTGGCCCGTGCTCCTTGGAATTATTGGCCCTGGACGCCCCAGCCGGAAGGGGACCAGCTTCTCCAGGGACGAATGGCCTGCATTGCACGTGCGTCAAGTTAATCGCGGGTCGGCCTCGGCCCGTGGATTGGTAACTGTCAAGGTCGCCGATGTGTGCCTTCTGCCTTGCCGACAGCTGCACATTGATGTGCTGGGCGCCCCAAAAAAATTCACGTGCTAACAGGTCGAGTTATAGATAAGTAAACATCGCAATCGACAAGGACAGGCAGTGGGCGGGCGATCTTTCCAAGAACCTGATGTTTCTTGAGATGGTGGAGTAGATTTGTGGTCGGTGTAGTTAGAGCGTTAATGGTGGCACCTTCGTCTTCCATTTTGAAAGCGTTAAGGAGCCTGATGGTTTCCCTTCAATAATATTAGAAACCATGGTGCTTGCCCTTGATTCCTTTACGTCAAAATTTGTTGATACCACGTCGATGTCCACTTTTCCTATGCTATGTTTTGTTACTGTTGTACTATGTTTTGTTAAAACCGGTATGTTTTTGTTGAATTCATTTACATGGTTTCGTTACTATTGCACTGTGTTTTCTGAGTTGCTTTATATGGTTTTTTAGTTACTATTGCAATAGTATGTTCTAATATAACTGGTATTTATATTTTCTTCGTTTGCAGGACAACTTTGATGTGTTCCATGAACAAGACCTAGCACAGCTGGCAGCACAAGTAGCTCAAAAGAAAGAGTTGCGGGAAAAACAAGGGGCGGGATTGCATCACAAGATTGGACCTCAACTAGCTTTTTCTAAATACAGTATACTTGATCAAGTGGACAACTCTTCTTCTTTCTCATTGGCAACTTCAGTGCTGACACCTCAGCATGTCAGTTCTTCCGTAGGCGCGGCATCAATGCAGGGACAGACTTTGCCATCACACACTGGTAGTGGTAGTGTCAACACTGGACCAACTGGAGTTTTACAAGTGCTCCAAGATTCATCCACCACTCTGGACAGTATCAACACTGGATCAACTGGAGTTCTGGAAGCACTCCAAGGTTCATCCATCACTCTGGATAGACCTGCTGATGATGGATACAACTGGCGTAAGTATGGACAAAAGGCAGTCAAGGGTGGGAAGTATCCAAGGAGCTATTACAAATGTACCCTGAATTGCCCGGTCAGGAAAAATGTAGAGCACTCTGCAGATGGACGAATTATTAAAATAATTTATAGAGGTCAGCACTGCCATGAACCCCCCTCAAAGAGGTTTAAAGATTGTGGTGATTTATTGAATGAGTTAAATGATTTCAATGATGCCAAGGAGCCTTCAACTAAATCACAATTAGGTTGTCAAGGTTATTATGGAAAACCTATAACGCCAAATGGAATGATGACGGATGTTTTATTGCCAACGAAGGAAGAGGGGGATGAGCAATTATCTAGTTTAAGTGATATCCGGGAAGGTGATGGTGAAATAAGAACTGTTGATGGAGATGATGGTGATGCCGATGCAAATGAAAGGTATTTCCTACAGCTGAACATAAATTCCTTACTTGGAACTTTGCTAAGTTCATCCAGACTTCCTAATTAGCATCTTTAAGCTTACTGTTATTATTTCCGTGAGGCAGGAATGCACCAGGTCAAAAGATTATCGTGAGTACAACGAGCGATGTTGATCTTTTGGACGACGGCTATAGGTGGCGCAAGTATGGACAGAAAGTGGTGAGAGGAAATCCTCACCCAAGGTAAGCCCATCATCTCATTTTATTGTTGAATCTTTGAAGTTTTTTCTTTACCATTTTATCTTAGAAAATGTGTCATATTTACAATTGTATATGTGATAACTGCCTTGAATACTAATTGGTTAATGTTGGAGCCTATGAAGTTTGTTGGCATCAACTTGATGTTGTTATTGACTTTGTTGGCATCAACATGATGTTATTGACAACTCCACATGGCTCACTTGCACTTGCACACGCATGGGACATTTGTCTTGCAGCAATGCATGGAAAAGGCTTTAAATTTGCATTCAAGAGAAATATACATCTGACAAGCTTAAAAAGCATGATAGGCTAATACTGCTTGTTAATGACAGCCAATATCCATCCTACATAGAATTGGCTTTGGAATTATTTGGCAAAGAATTCATGCCTTGCTTATCTTATAATTCAACTGATATGAAGATCCTCCTGCTGATCTAAGTATATTTTGTAACTGCTGCTCTGGTTTATTTGAATGAGTACACATTTGACTGTTACACACATAGTTGGTGAAACAAGGAATACATTTCTTCTTTTATTCTGAAAAAAGTGTGGTGATGAATAATGTGCATGCTTATCAATTGTCTGTGTATCTTCTGTTATTTTTCACAAGACCCAGCTGGCACAGACAATTTATTCCAAATTGAAAAACCATATCTCCATAACGTTTTTGAGTTCCAAAAAAAGAGTCCATGAACCTGAGTGCCTACTCTGTCCATGTAGGAGCTATTACAAGTGCACTTACCAAGGATGCGACGTCAAGAAGCATATCGAGAGATCTTCCGAGGAACCACATGCTGTGATAACTACATACGAAGGGAAGCATACGCATGACGTGCCTGAGTCTAGGAACAGAAGCCAAGCCACAGGTCAACACCACTGCAAAGAGCAGACTTATTCAGAACAATCAGCTGCAAGCTTCTGCAGTAGCTCGGAAAAGAGAAAATACGGAACAGCCATTCTGAACGATCTCGCCTTCTAGTTTGGTCCCCGTGTCTTCTTTACCGACCACGGTGGTGGCTCGCGAAAGAAAGAAAGAAACACAATTCGATTGGTTCTTCGGTGACGGGCTGTTATTGCTCATGCTCTGTTTGCTGTATATTCCCCACTCCAGTAATAACTCTTGCATATGCAGAAATTGTAACTGTTGAACATGATGGGTGGTCCATTGTTGGTAAAAACCTTCCAGTTGGACCAGCATGACTGCGTGTCAGGTGCACATACTTTGTCTGTTGAAAACTTGGCTATTTCAGTTAAACAGCACAAGGCAATGATTGCATGTTAACCCAACTGCAATTTGAAGTATAGTTTGTTAAGATGTTACTATAACTGACACTGATTAAAAAAGTCGTGCTTCTAAAAACTAATCTGTAAGTATACTGGAAGTCATTTAACAGATTCATTGAAATCTATGTGATTGCTGTAATTTCTGCTCCGCCCTGGCACATTATCGACAAGAAAATAAAATGAAATACAGGTTGTGTTCTGAACGGGTATCTTTCTTCTTTCCTTGTCAACATCTTCCACGTCCACGAAAACTGTTGCCACCTGCAATCGTGGATCTTGGACTGAACTATAGTTGTCTCAGCCGTTCCTCCAATCCTAGCAGTTACATTCTTCTTCTTAGGGAATCCTAGTAGTTATATTGTTCATAGGATTCAAAGCTTTTGGGAGAATTCTCTGTCACAACCAGGCGGTGAATCCTATTTCTCGCGAGGCCGGCGGATAGCCACCAAACCCATAACTCTCGCCGCTTGCTTTAATTCTGGACGGGCCCACTTATTCGCTTTGTGTCGCATGCTGCGAAGTAGAACCGCGGTAGATTTTTTTTCGGGAGACCCGCCTTCTGGTTAAGGGAAGGTTAACCGGTTTTCTTTTCTGACTTTTCTTTTTTGCTTTCTGAAATACGAGAACAATATTCAAAATTATTTTTTGAAATCTGGAACATTTTTCAAATTCTTGATCAATTTTTTAATCCAGGTACATTTCTCAAAATACTGAAAATTTATGAATTCAGAATATTTTTCAAATTCAAGAACCTTTTTGAAATCCGAGAATATTTTTCAAATTCATGAGCTTTTATGAAATTTGGAATATTTCTCCCAAATTCGTGAAACATATTTTGAAATCCAGGAATATTTCTCAAATTATGAACATATTTTCAATTGAGAGCATTTATCAAATTCATGAATTTTTGACATCCAGGAACATTTTTCAACTTCACAAACGTTTTTAATATTCAAAACATTTTTTCAAATTCACAAACATTTTTGAAATTATTGCACTTTTTGAAATTCAAGAACATCTGTTGAAAATCCATAAACATTTTTCAAACTCATGATTTTTTTTGAATTGTGAAACATATTCTGAAATTCAGAACTTTTTGAAATCTCAAACTTTTCCAATGAATAAAAAACTGAAAAGGCCAAAATCACTAATTAAGGGGTACCATATGCAAAGGTCACTCCCATTTGTCGCAAACTCTGAGTTTTCCTTTCTGCATAGTTTCGTTTATTCAAACCATTTTATCTCTTAAACCATGTGTCCAAATCATGAACCATTTTCACAATTGGATTTCAAACGTCGAGATCCTCGAAACTAGATCCCATGTTAATAGGTTTCAACGAACTTTTTTTCATGAAAAACCCTAGAAAACCAGAAAGAAAAAAAAATGATCCGAAGCACGATTTTCCCTCACTTTTTCCCTTTCCGCGAGGCACATTTGGTCCTCTAGCAAAAATAAATGTGTGCCTTCACAAGAAGCAAAGTTGTGCCTCTTGCAAAACTAAAAGAAAACACATTTTTTCCGTTTCCGAGAGGCATAGTTGTGCCTATTGTGGAAGCAAAACTGTGCCTCTCCGAGAAGTAAATTTGTGCTTCGCACGGAAGAAAAAGAACATGTGTTTTTCTTTATTGAGAGGCGCGAAGCAAAACTGTGCCTCCACGAGTAGCAAATTTGTGCCCATCGTGGATGTAAAAAATCACATTTTTTTCGAGAGTTGTGCCTCTCGCGGAAGCAAACACGTGCCTCCTCGAGAAGCAAATATGTGCCTCTCGAGGAAGAAGAAAAAATGAGTTTTTCGGCACAAATTTTTTGGGGGTCCATAACCTAGGGGAGACCGGGCAAAAATTGAAAACCCGAAAAAGCCTCGTCTAAAACCCGAAAATACGTACACAACAAATATCCAGAGGGAGTGTCCAAAATGCGACACATGATGGCGGCTGAGAGCAAGCCAAGTGACGCCCTCTCAGCCGACCCAAAGTGGCCCTTGAGGGGCTCCCGCAAGGGTTGCCCCTCAATTAATTGCTCTCCAGGAAAGACATGAAAAAATAAAAAAATTAGGGGAGACCCACATATGGCCCGGCCCAAAGCTACCACCCAGGGGGAATGGGGCTGCCCGTTTCTTCTCTGTTCCTTGCGTAGGTCGGGGAATAGGAGGTCCATACATAGGTGCAAATCCTATATGACGCTCCCAATGTCGCTTTGTCGAGCAAACGCACAGTCCTAGAGAGGCGACCGACTAACAAAGCTGCCCGGTTTAGCGTTTCACAGATCCTGGTTTTGGGAACCTTCTAGAAGGTACTTAACCAGTTCGGGTTCATTTTTTTTTTCTTGTTTTCATTTTTCTATGGTTTCTTTGATCATTTCCTATTTTTTGTTTTTTATGTTCACTTTTCAAAGAAAATTATTACAATTTTTAAATATTATTTGAAATTTCAAGATGATTATACTATGTAAAAATAATACCTAATAAAAAAAATTCATACATTGAAAAAACTGTATGATATGTTTTAAAAAATGTTCACGAGTGTCAAAAATGTGTTTGTGATGTTTGCAAAAAACTAGTGTATATAATGTAAAGAAATGTTTGTGTAATTACAAAAGTGTTTCGTACCATTAAAATGTATGTGACATTTAATAAAAGAATCTAGCGATTCCAAGAAAATGTTTGTGACATTTTATAAAGTGTTTATTCAATTAAAAAACTGTCCCCGTTGGTTAAAAACTGTTTATTTCCATCAAAAAGTATGTGATATTTTAAATAAATACTCACATGTGTCCAAGAAAGGTATGTGAAATCAAAAAAAGTTTATACAATCTAAAAGATTGTTCATGTAGTTTACAAAAATGTTCATATCTTAAAAATGGAAACTGATTAAACCCGCCAAAGAAACAAAAACAAAAGCAAAGAAAACAAAGAAAGAAACAAAAAATGAACCAAAAGTATAATGAAGAAAGAAAAACAAATGGAAACTAGTGAAAACAGAAAGAAAACACAAAATATAACAAAGAAAAAAACCCCGAAGAAAACCAGTGAAAAAAGAAAGTAAAAGCAAAAGGAAGCGGAAAATAAAAAAACAAAGAAAACTGGAGCGAGCAAGCAAACCTACATCGGTGCATGAGCGATTGGTCGGATGGGCGGCCTGATTCGGTCGCCCGTTGGCGATTCCTAATAGGAATCGATACGGGTCAGACATGGCGCTGGTGGTACCACCCTATTGGTTTGGTACATCGACATCTCGGGCTGTGTCCAGGGATCTCTAGGCCTGTAATCTTGTGGACTAGGCCTATGCTGCCTCTTTGATTCACCAAAATTTCAAAACACTGTAACAAGGAAAGAGAAATCGCATAAATTGAATGTCATGACAAATCAAGATTGTAGGATCATTTGACTGTGCACAAGAAAAACATAAAATTCTTCATGTGAGGTTGGAGTGGATGGACATTTTTTGTTGATTTTCTTTTTGCGAAAAGGCCCAAGGCTATATATTAAGTGTCAAAGATACTTATGTACATACTCATACAAAAAGATAAAATTACAATCATATCATTGTGAGTGTTGAAGTTTTCTTTCTCTTGCATCCACCGATGGTGTGCCTTGAGGTTATCTCGATGTCGCCTCTAGGACTCTACTTCGACGCAACAATTTTTTTTAAACCTAGAAACTAGTAGAAGCAATTGTTGGGAAAGTCGTTGATGCAAACCAGGAGACACCGACGATCACGATTTGCGAAGCAAATCACAACCCAAGAAGAAAATGCCGATAAAGACATGCATAAACTTGGAAGACCACGATCAATGATCGAACCCTGGCGGATTAACTGGAAATCTAAACAAACCGGATCCTGGAGCGCATGCCCTCCCCCAACGATAAGCACAATAAAGGAACGGGGACGAGCAAGGAGAATATTATTCCTACATTGGGACAACATCGTTGCCTCACAGTCCCAAACCAATCACCAAGATTCTCTAAAGAAAACTTGAGAAAAATCACCCATGTTGTTGCCCGACAAGTCCGGGTATGATGACGAGCTTGCCACCCTTCAGGACCGTGTTCTAATGCTTTCTTCTCGGTGACCTAGCCAGGTCGGGCTGCCGTTGAAGATCGTCGCGCTGGATGCCTTTGGACATCGACAACTTCACCAATGCCTCCGTCAAGCACCTACTAACGCAAATCACTCGAACACACATCACATTCAATGTCTTTTTTTTTTGCATGCTCCAATTTCTTATCGAATCTAATACAAATGAATTCTAAAAGAAATTCCTATGAGTTGCAATCCTATAAGCAGTGATGGTCGGCCCACACCGGTCAAGTTTTGGGCGCGCTCGCACTCATTCACGTTTCGGCCTCATCACTGTTCCTCCTCGCGCCGT
Source organism: Triticum dicoccoides (assembly GCF_002162155.2). NCBI lineage: Eukaryota > Viridiplantae > Streptophyta > Magnoliopsida > Poales > Poaceae > Triticum > Triticum dicoccoides. Next base: position 208,940,558 of record NC_041383.1, read on the forward strand.
CCCTGCCTTTCGGCCTCGCGTGAAGCACAATTGACTGACCCTATACAATAAAAATTCATGTACCTGAGATTTAGCAGAAGCAATTTTTTGTTATAGAATTCTGCAATTTTTTTTTGGAAATTCTCTGAACGAAAGAGTCCCTTCATGGTTTCTGGACTGACCAATGAATCAAAGGATCACCACCTCCCTCCAAATTCCCTTTTTCTGCCCACACTACTCCCTGCCGGTACAACACAGAGAACATCAATCATTTTTATTTGCAACACGGTACAAACGCAAACGCTCATACATACGCGTATACATTTCTTCCTATGAACGCAAACACATACAATCTACCCCATAAGCACCTTTGAGAGACTAATCCGGCAGGAATAATACGAGCACCAAATTTGAACCCTAATGGGCCGAGGATACCACTGTCCAACCATGGTTGGTTGACAGAACATCAATCATGTAGTACACCTGTTGTAGCTGCTCGCGCTTTTGGAGACCGCGTTTTTGGAGACACCGAGTTCGGTCGTTTCTGAATCGGGCGAACCACCGCAGACAGGCAGAGAAGACGGAGGAAAACTATGAGTACGGGAGCGTTCCGTGCACATACGAAGAGGAAAGAGAGAGCGAGCGAGAGTACCTTGCGCTGTAGTCGTTTCGGTTGTGAGGATGAGAGAATAGAAAAAAAAATCTAAAAAAAAAGGCAGCAGCATGCGGCCGTTGCGTACGAGATTCTGAAGCTTGACGCCACATGATCCGCAGGAACGTATGCCTTGTCGTTGGTTGGAGTCGGGTCCTGGGTAGGCCCATTTGGCGCCACCGAACACAGCGGGCCTGAGCTGGGTCGGCTAGGGGTAGTCTAGGACGTGTCCTTTCATCTGAGAATCATGACGTCCTTCCGTCTCATCTCTAGGGACATTTGCTGGTACATCTTCAAGGGTTAGTCTTCAGTTGTTCACGGAGCACGTACGTTGCGCCTCAAAATATTCGTCCTGCGAAACAAATCTGTTGCAAAAAACAAAGCAAAAACTGTTGCGAATAGAGGACCGAAATGTTTGATGCAGAGATCATGACCTTCTTATTAACTGAATGCTCGGACGTACTCGGCTGTATTCAGTTCTGTGTTACCTCGCAAAAAAAAAGGATATCCAGTTCTGTGTCGTGTGTCGTGTGCCGTGTGTTTGCATCGCCTTCTTGGGATCTTTTGTTAGCCATATGTGCGGGAGAGAGTGTAATCAGTTCCGCAACCGATGACATATACAGTAGAAAAGTGTGAGCACCTTCCTATATTATGCCAGCTGCAACCAGTGACATTCATCGAATCTACGACATGTACTCCCTTCGTTCGGAATTACTTGTCACAAAAATGAATAAAAATGAATGTGTCTACAACTAAAATACACTTAGATATATCCATTTCTTGAACGAGTAATTCTCAGACTGCGTAAATTCTGGGACAGAATCAATGAATTAATTACTCTGTGTATCAAGCAGTAAAGGGTAGCTACATGACTCGTGATGAGGCGAGGAACAATTCCAAAACAGCTGCAACTTCGTTTCCAAAAAAAAAAAAAAAAAAGCTGCAACCAAAAGCATTGCGACGCCACTCCACTCAAGCCGTTTCCCAGCTTGGCTCCCGCTCGAGCTGCACGCACGACCTTCTTGATTTATCCACTATAAGCATTTTTCTCGGCGGCGGCCCCATCGCCACACAAAATCTCGATCGTAGAAAATTCAGGTGAGTCGGGAACTGATTTTCTGCAAGTGATGATATGATACGGGCTGTGTCTTGTCGAGGGTCTTGTCACGTTTACTGGCTAGCTAAGCTAGCTCGGCCGTGTCTCTGCATCTGGTTAATCTGTATGGACGTCGCCAATCATGGCATGGTAGTTCGATTAACAGAACTGATTATGGCGCCAACGGTTTACTTGATCTGCCGTGGTGGGTGTACCCAACAGCACAATTAGGCAACAAAAACACAGCTCTTCTTGGTTTACAAATGCTTCATCAGAGTTTCGTCATGACCAAACCGCAGGCCCAGCCAGAACCGAATCATTGGCGTGCACTCAGACTATCATCCATATTATTAATTGCGAGAGGAATTGATTCCACGGTTTCATTAATACAGCATGGTCGGGCACGCAAGACGATAATCAGAGGCCGGGCCTAACAGTCGTTAGCAACTGTTGATCAGCAGAGCACCCATGCCTGTCAGCTCAGCTGGGGAAGAGTGGTACCACAACTGCACAAACGGACTAGCTCGTGGCGTGAGGACAGACCGACCGTGCGCAGTGCACATACCCGCTAGCGCGCGTGCGAGAGCCGTTCCCGTAGTCGGAAAACACGGATCCGCGGCGCAGCCGCCGCACTGACCCCGTGACATCCGTTCCAGTTCAGACCTTCATCGTCGCGTTTCCACTAGTGGTAGTAGAGAATACTTTCTGCGTCCTTTCTGGCTTAATTTGATCCCTCCGCATATAGTAGTACGAGTATACAATATCCGGCACCCACACGGATGCCCTATCCCTAGATTTCCCTTTTGAAAACTAGCGTCCCCGATGATTGTGTCGTGAGAGAAGCACTCCCCGAGATTCCGCTGCTGGAGCACCAACAAATTTATATGCGATCGTCCATTCCAAATGAATTCTTTTGCGGTGTTCCATTCGTGCGTAGGACCCCGTGGAAAAATATTTCCGTAGGAGAAAGGAGCATTGTCACATCACACACACACGCGCGAGCGCGCGCGCACACGCACACACACACAAAACACACGAACACCTGTTCTAGATTTCAGGATGTGGCCAACTTGAAATGAGAGCTCGCCTTTCGTCGATTTGCCATGGCCTTCTGCATGTGTAATGGACGATGATAGGCGAAAGCGGAAGATAATATAGTTTAGAGAGGAATAGTTACAACAACAACCTTTATAGCTCCCTTTGCTTAGACTTTTTTTTATGTTGAGGAATCCTTTGCTTGGATTCGTGGTGCACTCGGTAGATTGCAAAAAATATTCTACGTCAACACGGAACCAACGTCGTGTTGGCCCGCCCGTCACATGCATGCCCACTCTCCCACTAATCACAAGATTACTTACTTCGTCCGAGGCATAGACTATTAGACCGGCCAGCACCCACTAACTGTCGACTTAGATTATTATTTTGTGAGGTTCCTCATCCTAGTTTTCAACTCTACCCTCTAGATGCCGCCAGCAGCTGCATTGTCGATGCTACACCTAGAATATAGTCTAGCAGACAAATTTTACAATTGGCTGTCTCTTGTGACCTAATTTGGTCTGTCCGGTTATAAACTGAAAAGAAACACAGAGAAAATACTTACTTGGTCAAATTGAAACCCTAAAAATTCATGCCCGACTTATATTCTTACTGTGAGTTTTTCTTTTCTTGGCCTTTTGAGGTTGAGCGTGTCAACTCTCAAAGTACCTAGTGATCCCCAACCTAATCTTGATTGTATTAGCCCGTTCACTCTTTAGAAAAAAGAATTAGCCCGTTCACCGAATCTTCGTGTGTTGACCAAATGTCCGTAGACATAAGGATATCTGTACTGGCATTGTAAGAAAAAGATATATGTACTGTCTGTGATAGTTGGAAATGGAGGTAATAGCACCGCAGGTCCCTGAACTTGCATGTCATGTGATGGTTTGGCCCTTGAAGTTGAAAAAGTGGATTATTTCATCCCTTAACTTGTTATGGATGTGCAAATTTAGTCCAGGGCCAATCAGAACTCGCCAAGTGGATGCCAAGTGGCCTGGCTGGTCAGCGCGCATCATTTTTCACTTAGCTTCCTGCCTTTGTGACGAACCAACCCGCAGTTCAACACAACGTGGCACATGTGTTGGTATATTCCTTGGAATATTCTATCCTGTCGGCAGCTCCCCCTCCACTCACCTCTCTGCTCCCTCGCTTGCTTCCTCTGCTCCAGCACGTCGCCGCCGTCCAGCCCGCCGCTGACGCCAGCTCACCGCCATGGTATCTTGGAGTGAAGGATCCAGCTCGTCGTTCGACGGCTACTCTGTCACAAGTGAGGTTAGTTCGTCACTATGCCTCTGGCAGTTAGGGTTAGGGCAAGAATGGGGAATTTTGCTGACTAGAATGTGTTGTAGGCTCCCTGCTCCTGCTACCATTTTCTGCTCTGAGTGGAGAGGCCTTGCTCCAGATCTTGCAGCTAGATGTGAACACAGTTGTGTCTGTGAGAAGTTAGTGTCCTTTGAATTAGTTGATAGTGGAAGGAGGTATCTTGCTTGTGCACAAAAGGTTAGTAGATCTACAGTTAAATCCAAACTTGGAATGTTTCATTTTACTGTGATTTGTATAAGAATGTGTCACAACATCTTGTTTGTGAACCTAACTTGATTTTTCAGCTAACAACATCTTGTTTGTGAATTTAACTGAATTTAAATGAACTAACTAAACTTAAATGAACTAAATAGAACCTAATTGAACTTAACTAAAGCTAACTGAACTTACCTGAACCTAACTGAACCTAACTGAACCCCAAGCTTTTTTCATTTATCTAAAGTTGTTTTCTTTCTTATTTGTAGGAAATACCTAAATGCAACTTTGTGGAGTGGATTGACCCTGAATGGCCTGCCATGCTGAAGATGAGTTTAGCTAGGGTTTGGGGCATGTATGAAGATGAGAACAAGCTAAGGCTCGGGGAAAATGTAGTTAATGCTAAAGAAAATTTTAGGGTTGTGAAAGAGAAGGAAAAGATGGAAAAAGATCTGAGGTTTTTTAAACTAGATTTTGCTAAGATGGTGGCTGACAAGGAGCAGGCAATTACTGAGTTGGGCAATGCAAGACTTGCTCTTTCTGACCTAGAGCAAGAGCTTGAGAAGAACAAGCTGTCTGATAAATCTAGCACTGGCATACATCAGGTTTTGAGGGCTAAGGCAGAGAAAGAGAGGGATGAGATGAAGCAACAGATGGACAAGATGAAGGAAGAGATGGACAAAGTGGTGTCACAGAGGGATGAGCTGAAGAAGGAGAAGAAGAAACTAGAGTACATGATTGGTGATTTGTTCAGGCACAAGGAGGAGACCAAGAGCAAGATAAGGAGGGTGAAGGAGATCTTAGATGAATTTGAGTAATTGATTGTTGGTGTAATGCTGCCTTAAGTTGGAGCTATTAATTAGTTGTACTGAATTTGTTGGTGTAATGCCAGTATTATGTAATGCACTGAATTTTTATGACTGCTTTTAGTTAATTAAATCTGTATGTCTGAATGTTTCCAGTTAAGTGCAATTTTTACAGTGTCAGTTAACTAGTTATCTAAATATGTATGACTGCTTTTAGTGTTACTAGTTATCTGAATCTTCAGTGTACTTAATTTAAATGAGCCATTTTCAGTTAACAACAAAAAATTCAGTTATCTGAAGATTCAGTTAACTAAATTTAAATGAGTTATATCCAGTTAACAAAAAATTAGTTATATAGTTAACAAATCTAGAGTAGTGCACAGCAACAGCAGCATGGCAAGCACAGCTGCAGCAACAACAACATCGCAACCAAGTGAAATGCATGCCAATGAAGCAGCAACATAGCCTACAGAACTGTTGCATGCCAAGTGAAAAATTGTAGCTACAGACCACATCATAAGTGGCACTCTATGGAAACATAGTACCAGATTACAACAACAATTGCAGCAAAATAGTACCAGATGGCATTGTAACAGAGCATTCTAACAGCAGCATAATTATATAGATAGCATTGCAGCAAAGTTCAACCAGATATAGAAGCAGTTCAACCAGATGTGCCTAACCATTCCACATTACAATTAACTTATGTGCTCTGCTTATATAGAGCACACCTAACATAAACTAACCAGAATATCACTAACTTATATGCTGAAATTTTGCTAGTCAGCATACCTAACTACTGCATCATCTTGTTGTTCAGCATGTCCAGCATCTTCAGTTCTTCATGTGCTTCAGGCGCTCCGAGCGGCGCACCTCCTCTGCAAATGGCCTCTTCTTCGTCTTCTCCGGCTCCTGTGCTGCCGCCGCCACCTTCTCTTCTTCTGCTTCAGCCACCACCTCCTACTTGACGATGTCAGGCACATCTAGGAGCACCTCCACGTTAATCGGGAGGTCTATGTCGCCCTCCCTAGCATGGTGGACTTGCGCGACCATCTGGATCTCCTCCTCCTCCTCCTCCTCTTCGTCATCCGACAGCACAACGACCGACACCTCGACATCGTCAAACGAGGCATATGAGTCAGAGGAGTCAGAATCCCCTCTGTAGCCCGAGTCATTGTCGGAGTCCACCTTGCAATACTCCGAGTCAGACGACAGAGAGACATCATCGTCGTTGATGTGGACGAGGGGCGCCGACGCAGGCAGGGCAGAACCACGTCGTGGACGCGCTACATCCTCGACCACACACGGTTCGGATCCGGTTGCGGCTACCGCGTGGTGGCGGACCTATACATCCACCATCGCGAGCGCTGTCGTGGATCGTCGAAGCGCGTCTCCGCCATTGTGAAACGGAAGATGTTGGCCGGAGGGGTACCTGGGCCATCCACGATAGCGCGCATCTTCTCGTCGTCGGTCATTGCATCGATGAGGGCGCGTGCGTGGTACCTAAGCATGTCGATGCTGGGGAACCACCGTCCTATCTCCTGGAGCTCCGCGCGTGCGACCTCGTCGCCGCCTGCCAGCTCGTCGACCATCCTATGCCATGCAGGGTGGTTGTCCATGGCGTCGGCGGCGGCGTCGAGATGGCCGGCGAGGGTTTTCTTGTGGTGGAGAGGGAGGTGGGGAGCATAGAGCCCGATGCGTCATGAAATGCAAGTGGTGAGTGGGGGCGGTGGGTGGTGGCCTCTTAATAGGAGTGGAAGAGCGAACGACACCGCTCTGATAAGCACTTACAGTCTATATCAACATAACAAGCATAGCAATGAGTATCTAGCAAGATCACTAGTACTAGCGCACTAGCATGGAGCTTAACCTATCAAACAAAGGGTCCATGGTTCAATACCCAGGACAAACATTTTTTGGAATTTTTTTAATTAACAATAACAGTATTCACTCCAAAAAAGATCAATATTCAGTTAACAACAACAGTATTCACTCCAAAACATTTTTTAAGCTTTTTTTTCAGTTAAAAGCAGCAAAATTCAGTTCAAAGCATATGCACTGGATCACTGAAACTAGATCACTAAGTTAACTACATCTTCAGTGAAATCACTGATGTGGTGCCATGAAATCAGTAGGAGAATTGAGATCAGGAATTGTCCTCTGATCTCCAAACAGAAGCCATCTCCATCCTGCATATGGAACATTTGCTCCGCCTCTCCCTGCAACAGGTATTGATCCTCCTGTCCAAGCATATGGATTTGCATTTGCTGCTTCTCCTCTCCGTGCAAATGGTATTGCTCCTCCTCTCCAAGCATCTGGATTTGCATTCGCTGCTCCTCCTGTCCCTGCAGATGGTATTTCTCCTCCTGTCCAAGCATATGGATTTGCATTTGCTGCTTCTCCTCTCCCTGCAAATGGTATTGCTCCTCCTCTCCAAGCATATGGATTTGCATTTGCTGCTCCTCCTGTCCCTGCAGATGGTATTGATCCTCCTCTCCAAGCATATGCATTTGCATTTGCTGCTTCTCCTATCCCTGCAAATGGAACTTCCCCTCTACCTTAATTTACATTTGCTCTTCCTCTCCCTGCATTTGCATTTGCTCTTCCTCTCCCTGCATTTGCATTTGCTCCTCTTCCCCTACCTGAATTTGCATTTGCTCCTCTTCCTCTACCTGCATTTGACCCTCTTCCTCTTTCTGTGGTTGCTCCTCTGGCTGCAACTGCATCTGGATTTCTTTGTCTTTTTTTACCTCTTCCCCTACCAGATCCTTCTCCTCTGTTAGCTACTGTGGTTGCCCTTGTCTGTCTACCTATGTTCATTTCTATAGTAACCCTTGGCTGAGGTATTGCAGCACCAGCAGCGGCAATAAATGCAGTTTGCTCAGGTAGTGGCCCATGAACCCTCTGAGGAGCTCTTCTTGCAATCTCTCTCTGAGCCATGTTGTAGACCATACTGAATGGTGTGTCAATTGGATCCAATAAAGGATCTGGCTGGTTAGGGAAGATGTTCTGCACAAATTCATATAAGTACAACAATTTCAGTAAAATGCAATGAAATTTAGTAAAATGCAGTGAAATTCAGTGAACTGAATTGAAGTTTAGTAAAATTCATTCACCTGAAGAAATGTTGGGTCATCATAGTTCTCATCAACAACCTATACCCCTTCTTCAATGAGAGCCTCCTGCCATCTGTAATGCCCCTTTCTGTTGTGATCAGCTCTCCCACAAATAGAGAAGTACATTGTAGAACCTTTTTTGTTCAAAACCCTAACACCATTCTTGATCTTCTCCTCTGGGGTCTTCTTCCTGTTTTTCTTGGGTCTATCCAACTGTTTGGTGAACACTGGTGGATACAGCTTATAACCATTCTGTTTCTCCCATTCCTTAGGGTCTGCAAGAGGGACAAGAGTGTATCCATAAGCTTTGAGATATGTCTAAACAGTGTAGCAGTCATGAACTAGTGTCTCTGGGTTAATTCTCTCCTCCTTGCAACATGCTATGCAATGGCCACATGGTACTCCAGATAACTGCCATCTCCTGCAATCACAAGTGTGCAAGCAGAGGTCCACAGTGTAGCTATTGTTGCCAGACTGAACTCTGAAGATTTGTTGGCCAACTTCTGCTACATGGCAGTTAGCAGCAAACTCTGTGTTCTTATCTAACTTCTTCTTGATCTTGGGACATATTCTCTGGCCTGTCCACTTTTCAATAGCTTCTCTTTGTTTGCTAACAATCCTGCTCATCATCTTATAGAAAATGTACTCAAGCATGCTGAGCACTGCCATCTCGCTGCCCTCAAGGATGTAGCTGCATACAGATAGGAAGAAAACAGGTTGGTATGATAAGATAATTAGCAGTATAGATGGGATGTATGTTAAAATCAAAACAACTTAGGAAAGTGACCAGCAAACTACCTGTTAAAAACCTGAGTTATTGTTGAGCATGATGTCACATTTGGGGAATTCACTGAAGAATGCTTTGCACCAAGTTTTCCACTCTAGTATTTCAGTCCAATGGAAAGCAGCTGCACTGTGGTCATCCATTTTCTGACAGTTTTCTCTCCACTTCACTTTGTTTGGAGATCTTGCAATTGCCCACAAGTCTTGCTTCAGTACCTCTTCTTTGTGCTTCTCATTAAAATTCTGGTAAATATGTCTGACACAAAACCTGTGTTCTGAATCTGGCCAAACTTTGTGCAATGCATTTATTAAACCTTTCTGTTTGTCACTTATGATTGTGAAAGGGACAATGTTAGTGATGTTGAGATCATCTCTGAGAGTGGTCAGAAACCACTCCCATGAATCTGTGCATTCAACTTCCACCCATCCCATTGCAATTGGGAATATGCAGTCATTGGGATCAATACCAACAGCACTAAGTAGCACTCCTTTGAACCTTGTTTTCATGTGACAACCATCAATGAAGATGATTGACCTGCAGCCCTTTAGCCACCCTCTCTTACATGCATCATATGACAAGTACAATGTTTTCAAACATTTTCTGCCCAATGGAAATTTTGTATCTTTCACCAGTGAAGTTGTGAGCAGAAATGTAGACCCAGGGTTTTTGGTCCTTAATTCTTGTCCATAGTCCCAAAGCCTACTGAATTTCTCTTCCTCATCACCATGAATCTCATTAAGTGCTTGCTTTCTAGCCCTAGCAAGCTTCCATCTGTTAGGAGTAGCATTTAATTCCTTAATAATTTTCCTTGAAAATGTTGCAAGTGACATCTTCTAGTCATCTCTGAACTCATCCAAGAAAAACTGGCACAAAAACTTGGCTGTCAAATCCTTCAACTTCTACTTTTTCTAACAGACATGCTCTCCAAAGTAGGCCTTGATGACAAATCCTCCAGTCCTGTTGTCCTTGCTAGCTTTAAGAAGCCATGGGTAACCTCTCTGAAAAACAGCCTCCTATCTCGCCCTTGTTATTTGTCATCTCCATGGATGTGCTGCCGCGCATCATGATCAAGGCTGCCAACCTAGGTGTCATTGGAAAGTTCACGGGCATCGACGCTCATCGGTCGGTGTCAATCTACGCAGACGGTGTGGTCTTATTTGTTAAACCCAAGGAGCTGGACCTCACGCTTGTTAGATCGGTGTTACAGGTGTTTGGTGAGGCATCAGGACTTAGCATTAACTACCAAAAGTCGATGGCCATCATGATTCATGGGGATAATAGTGATAGAGATCGGGTGCAGTCCCTCCTACATTGTCATTTGGGTAACTTCCCATGCAAATATCTTGGACTCCAACTGGCCATTAGACAACTTTCGAGTGCCGATTGGCAGCCCATGATCGACCAAGCTAAAATTTTCGCCCCGGCTTGGCAAAGGGGGCTGATACATCGCCCAAGTCGATTGGTGCTTGTTAAGTCTGTGATTGCGGCCAAACCCATCCATCATTTTATGATCACGGAGGCTCCAGTCTGGGTTTTTGAAGAGATCGACCAATGGATGCTCTCGTCTTTTTGGGCTGGCAAAGAGAAAGCGAACGGCGGTCAATGCCTTGTTGCTTGGAATTCGGTTTGCATACCGACTTGGCAAGGCGGCTTGGGCATTCTCAATCTTCAGTTACAAGGGTTGGCCCTGAGAGTTTGATGGGAGTGGCTAAGAAGGACGGATCCTGACAGTCCATGGCAAGGCTTACCCATGGCGGTTGATAGAGAGGCTCAGGAGGTCTTTGACACCATGGTGCACATCTCAGCGGGGAAGGGCAGCAAGGTCCTGTTTTGGAGAGATCGATGGATTCATGGCTTTGCGATTAAGGATATTGCGCCGCTCATCCACGCGTTAGTGGACATGCGAAAGATCAACCGTCGCACGGTCGAGGAAGGTTTACTGGAGGGGCGATGGTTGCTTGATATCAGCGGAGAGGTAAACTTTGTAGGTCACATGCAACTCTTACATCTCAACCTTGCGATCAGTATGATCAATCGTGATCCCACCAGAGACAACTCTTTCTCGTGGCCGTCTGACCCATTCGGATCTTACACTACAAAGTCCAACTACAATCGCCTTTGCCAAGGCGCCGAGAGGGCACCCTACGTCACTTGCATTTGGAGAAGTTGGGCCCTCCTGAAGTGTAAACTCTTCGTGTGGTTGGCAGTGCAACACCGGATTTGGACTTCTGACAGAAGAGCTAGGCATGGACTCCAGGATGCTCTGTCCTCTTGTTTCACGTGTCTTCAAGACGAGGACAATGCGGAGCACATTCTCATTCAGTGCGTCTATGCCAGGGAAGTGTGGCACTACATTTTCGAGGCTTTGAGCTACAAGGTAGTACCCCTAGACCGGTGGACACATTACTTGAGTGGTGGCTGGCCACGAGGGCTATCTTCAGGAAAGGTTATAAGCACGGCTTTGACACGGTCATCATCGCGACCACTTGAGCTCTTTGGAAGCAACGTAACACTAGAGACTTTCACCGGATCAACCAACAGAAGACTGCGCCTAAGTTGGCCCTTGCCATCATTGCGGAGCTCAAAGAATGGAGACTGGCAGGCCTGGGTGGAGGAGGTTATGGTTCGTTCTGTGAGAGCGTAGGCATAGGCTAGCTAGTTGGGCGTGCTAGGGTGTGCGTTTCTCTTTGGAAGTTCTCTTCCATTCTTGTAAATCTTGTAAATGACGATTGCTCTCTTCTTCTATAAAGTTAAGGTACGCCTTTGGCGTACTCTCAAAAAAAAACTGTTAGGTCTGCATCGCACGAAGTTTAAAGCACCCTCTAGCTAGGCTCAATAGCTATGCTCGAATCAGCGGTTTCTGGAGAGCCGGGCTCGGCCGAAGCAGGGGAGGAGAACGCGACGCTGAGCTCGTGCGACCAAGGAGATGCCGTGAGCTCGCGTGCGTCTCCGAAAAATCGGCGGGAGGATTTTGGCTCACCTGTCGCCGATTTGGTCGCCCCTATTTAGCCCCCTCCTCTCACGCCCAAAGTCGAGCTTTCCGCCGACACGCATCGGCACCGACGAGCAGGTAAGCGGTGCTTCTTCACGGGTGGTCCACGACAGCGACAACTCCTGTTCTCAAATTCTCCGACCGTTCCCGCATCCACCTCCAGCTACAGCCATGGCCTCTGCGAGTTCAATCACCTTGTTCTCTTTGTTCGTTGCAGCTAGATCCGAGAGCATGTGGTCGTACGATTTTGATGTGCAAGTGTGCTAGGGTTGATTCGTGTAGTTCATGTGCTATGGTTACTGTCAATGTGGTAGATTGTGATGCTGTGGTAGCTATTGGTGGTGGATTTGTAGCATGGTAGAGTAGTGTGAAAGTGATGAACACATTCATAGCGAGTTGTCATGTATGCTCCTCCTTTCTTTTTTCGCGAATATGCAAAGCTTGCGTATCATTCATTGATAGGTAGAAAAAATAGTACAAGGTGTTGGTGTTACACTCGGATCATACACGGTAAGGAGTGAAAGAGAGAACACCTAAGTAGAAAAGGAGGGGCTGCTGAACCCTGGCTAGGCTAATTAACCAGTGTCAATGATGTTGGTGACTCCGGTTGCTCCTACCCTAGCCCACAATCGTGCCTCATCTCGAATGAGGTTGAGTAGGTGCCGGGTAGATGGGCGAATGTTGTCGAAGATCGCTCCGCTCCGGTGCTTCTAGATCTCCCAAGCCGTCAAAGAGATAATTGTTGGAAATATGCCCTAGAGGCAATAATAAAAGTGTTATTATTATATTTCTTTGTTCATGATAATAGTCTTTTATTCATGCTATAACTGTATTATTCGGAAATCGTAATACACGTGTGAATACATAGACCACAATATGTCCCTAGTGAGCCTCTAGTTGACTAGCTCGTTGTGATCAACATATAGTCATGGTTTCCTGGCTATGGACATTGGATGTCGTTGATAACGGGATCACATCATTAGGAGAATGATGTGATGGACAAGACCCAATCCTAAGCCTAGCACAAAGATCGTGTAGTTCGTTTGCTAGAGCTTTGCCAATGTCAAGTATCTCTTCCTTTGACCATGAGAGCGTGTAACTCCTGGATACCGTAGGAGTGCTTTGGGTGTATCAAACGTCACAACGTAACTGGGTGACTATAAAGGTGCACTACAGGTATCTCCGAAAGTATCTATTGTTTTATGCGGATCGAGACTGGGATTTGTCACTCCGTGTAAACGGAGAGGTATCTCTGGGCCCACTCGGTAGGACATCATCATATGCGCAATGTGACCAAGGAGTTGATCACGGGATGATGTGTTACGGAACGAGTAAAGTGACTTGCCGGTAACGAGATTGAACAAGGTATTGGATACCGACGATCGAGTCTCGGGCAAGTAACATACCGATAGACAAAGGGAATTGAATACGGGATTGAATAAGTCCTTGACATCGTGGTTCATCCGATGAGATCATCGTGGAACATGTGGGAGCCATCATGGGTATCCAGATCCCGCTGTTGGTTATTGACCGGAGAACGTCTCGGTCATGTCTGCATGTCTCCCGAACCCGTAGGGTCTACACACTTAAGGTTCGATGACGCTAGGGTTATAAAGGAAGCTTGTATGTGGTTACCGAATGTTGTTCGAAGTCCCGGATGAGATCCCGAACGTCACGAGGAGTTCCGGAATGGTCCGGAGGTAAAGATTTATATATGGGAAGTCCTGTTTTGGTCACCGGAAAAGTTTCGGGCGATATCGGTATTGTACCGGGACCACCGGGAGGGTCCCGGGGGTCCACCAAGTGGGGCCACCTGCCCTAGAAGGCTGCGTGGGCCAAGTGTGGGAGGGGACCAGCCCCTAGGTGGGCTGGTGCGCCCCCCACAAGGGGTCCAAGGCGCAAGAGAGAGTGGGAGGGGGCAAACCCTAGTCCAGATGGGCCTTAAGGCCCACCTAGTGTGCGCCTCCCCTCTCTCCCCCTCTTGGCCGCCTCCCCAAGTCCCATCTAGGGCTGGCCGCACCCCTTGGGGTGGGAAACCCTAAAGGGGGCGCAGCCCCCTTCTCCCCTATATAAATAGAGGCCTGGGGCTGCCCATAACACATGAGAACTTCTTCTCTCGTTGGTGCAGCCCTGCCTCTCCTCCTCCTCCTCTCCCATGGTGCTTGGCGAAGCCCTGCAGGATTGCCACGCTCCTCCATCACCACCACGCCGTTGTGCTGCTGTTGGATGGAGTCTTCCTCAACCTCTCCCTCTCTCTTTGCTGGATCAAGGCGTGGGAGACGTCACCGGGCTGTACGTGTGTTGAACGCGGAGGTGCCGTCCGTTCGGCACTTGGTCATCGGTGATTTGGATCACGACAAGTACGACTCCATCAACCCCGTTCACTTGAACGCTTCCGCTTAGCGATCTACAACGGTATGTAGATGCACTCTCCTTCCCCACGTTGCTGGTTTCTCCATAGATAGATCTTGGTGACACGTAGGAAAATTTTGAATTTCTGCTACGTTCCCCAACAGTGGCATCATGAGCTAGGTCTATTGCGTAGATTCTTTGCGAGAGTAGAACACAAAGTAGTTGTGGGCGTTGATGTTGTTCAATATGCTTACCGTTACTAGTCCAATCTTGTTTCGACGGTATTGTGGGATGAAGCGGCCCGGACCGACCTTACACGTACTCTTACGTGAGACAGGTTCCACCGATTGACATGCACTTGGTGCATAAGGTGGCTAGCGGGTGCCAGTCTCTCCCATTTTAGTCGGAACGGATTCGATGAAAAGGGTCCTTATGAAGGGTAAATAGCAATTGGCATATCACGTTGTGGTCTTGCGTAGGTAAGAAACGTTCTTGCTAGAAACCCATAGCAGCCACGTAAAACATGCAAACAACAATTAGAGGACGTCTAACTTGTTTTTGCAGGGTATGCTATGTGATGTGATATGGCCAAGAAGAATGTGATGAATGATATGTGATGTATGAGATTGATCATGTTCTTGTAATAGGATTCACGACTTGCATGTCGATGAGTATGACAACCGGCAGGAGCCATAGGAGTTGTCTTTATTTATTGTATGACCTGTGTGTCATTGAAGAACACCATGTAAACTACTTTACTTTATTGCTAAACGCGTTAGTCATAGAAGTAGAAGTAGTCGTTGGCGTGACAACTTCATGAAGACACAATGATGGAGATCATGATGATGGAGATCATGGTGTCAAGCCGGTGACAAGATGATCATGGAGCCGCGAAGATGGAGATCAATGGAGCTATATGATATTGGCCATATCATGTCACAACTATATAATTGCATGTGATGTTTATTATAATTATGCATCTTGTTTACTTAGGACAACGATAGTAAATAAGATGATCCCTTACAAAATTTCAAGAAGTGTTCTCCCCTAACTGTGCACCGTTGCTACAGTTCGTCGCTTCTAAGCACCACGTGATGATCGGGTGTGATGGATTCTTACGTTCACATACAACGGGTGTAAGACAGTTTTACACAGCGAAAACACTTAGGGTTAACTTGACGAGCCTAGCATGTGCAGACATGGCCTCGGAACACGGAGACCGAAAGGTCGAGCATGAGTCGTATAGTAGATATGATCAACATGAAGATGTTCACCGATGATGACTAGTCCGTCTCACGTGATGATCGGACACGGCCTAGTTGACTCGGATCATGTGATCACTTAGATGACCAGAGGGATGTCTATCTGAGTGGGAGTTCATAAGATGAACTTAATTATCCTGAACATAGTCAAAAGGATTTTGCAAATTATGTCGTAGCTCGCGCTTTAGTTCTACTGTTTTAGATATGTTCCTAGAGAAAATATAGTTTGAAAGTTGAAAGTAGCAATTATGCGGACAGTAGAAAGCTTATGTCCTTAATGCACTACTCAGTGTGTTGAACCTCGAACGTTGTCTGTGGATGTTGCGAACATCTGACATACACGTTTTGATAACTACGTGATAGTTCAGTTAAACGGTTTAGAATTGAGGCACCAAAGGTGTTTTTGAAACATCGCGAAACATATGAGATGTTTTGAGGGCTGAAATTGGGATTTCAGGCTCGTGCCCATGTCAAGAGGTATAAGACCTCCGACGATTTTCTTAGCCTGCAAACTAAGGGAGAAAAGCTCAATCGTTGAGCTTGTGCTCAGATTGTCTGAGTGCAAAAATCACTTGAATCGAGTGGGAGTTGATCTTCAGATGAGATAGTGATGTTTCCCCAAAGTCATTGCCACCAAGCTGCTAGAGCTTCGTGATGAACTATAACATATCAAGGATAGAGATGATGATCCTTGAGGTATTCGCGTTGTTTGACATCGCAAAAGTAGAAATCAAGAAGGAGCATCAATTGTTGATGGTTGATGAAACCACTAGTTTCAAGAAGGGCAAGGGAAAGAAGGGATACTTCATGAAACGGCAAATCAGCTGCTGCACCAATGAAGAAACCCGAGGTTGAACCCAAACCCGAGACTAAGTGCTTCTGTAATAAGGGGAACAACCACTGGAGCAAGATTACCCTAGATACTTGGTGGATGAGAAGGCTGGCAAGGTCGATAGAAGTATATTGGATATACATTATGTTAATGTGTACTTTACTAGTACTCCTAGTAGCACCAGGGTATTAGATACCGGTTCGGTTGCTAAGTGTTAGTAACTCAAAATAAAAGCTACGGAATAAAACGGAGACTAGCTAAAGGTGAGCTGACGATATGTGTTGGAAGTGTTTCCAAGTTTGATGTGATCTAACATCGCACGCTCCCTCTACCATCAAGATTAGTATTAAACCTGAATAAGTGCTCTTGCACCTAAAGGAATGGTTTATTGAATCTTGATCGTAGGGATACACATTTTCATGACAAAAGATATAAGATATTAATGATAGTACCACTTACTTGTGGCACTGCCATGTAAGTCATAATGGTATAAAACGCATGAAGAAGCTCCATGTTGATGGATCTTTGGACTCACTCATTTTTGAAAAGTTTGAGACATGCGAACCATGTCTATTGGTATATATGCATGAAGAAACTCCATGCAAATGGATCGTTTGGACTCACTTGATTTTGAATCACTTGAGATATGCAAATCATACCACATGGACAAGATGACTGAAAAGCCTCACTTTTAGTAAAGTGGAACAAGATAGCAACTCGTTGGAAGTAACACATTTTGATGTGTGCAGTCCAATGAGTGCTGAGGCATGCAGTGAATATCGTTATGTTCTTACTTCACAGATGATTTGAGTAGATGTTGAGTATATTTACTTGATGAATCATGAGTCTGAATTATTGAAAGGTTCAAGTAATTTCAGTGTGAAGTTGGAAGATCGTCGTGATAAGAGGATAAAAATATCTATGATATGATCATAGAGATGAATATCTGAGTTACGAGTTTTGGCACACAATTAAGACATTGTGGAAATTGTTTCACAATTAATACCGCCTGGAACACCATAGTATGATGGTGTGTCCAAACATCATAGTTGCACCCTATTGGATATGATGCATACCATGATGTCTCTTATCGAATTACCACTATTGTCCATGGGTTAGGCATTAGAGACAACCACATTCACTTTAAATAGGGCACCACGTAATTCCGTTGAGATGACACTGTATGAATTATGGTTTAGAGAAACCTAAGTTGTCGTTTCTTAAAGGTTTGGGGCTGCGACGCTTATGTGAAAAAGTTTCAGGTTGATAAGCTCGAACCCAAAGCAGATAAAATGCATCTTCATAGGACACCCAAACAGTTGGGTATACCTCCTAATTCAGATCCGAAAGCAATATGGATTGTTTCTTGAATTGGGTCCTTTCTCGAGAAAAGTTTGTCTCAGAAAGTTGAGTGGGAGGATGGTGGAGACTTGATGAGGTTATTGAACCGTCACTTCAACAAGTGTGTAGCAGGGCACAGGAAGTTGTTCCTGTGGCACCTACACCAATTGAAGTAGAAGCTTATGATAGTGATCATGAAGTTTTGGATCAAGTCACTGTCATACCTCGTAGGGTGACAAGGATACGTACTACTTCAGAGTGGTACAGTAATCCTGTCTTGAAGGTCATGTTGCTAGACAACAATGAACCTACGAGCTATGGAGAAGCGATGGTGGGCCCAAATTCCGACAAATGGTTAGAAGCCATGAAATCCGAGATAGGATCCATGTATCAGGACAAAGCATGGACTTTGGTGGACTTGCCTGATGATCGGCAAGCCATTGAGATAAATGGATCTTTAAGAAGAAGACGGACGTGGACGGTAATGTCACCGTCTATGAAGCTCGACTTGTGGCGAAGAGTTTTTTCACAAGTTCAAGGAGTTGACTACGATGAGATTTTCTCATCCGTAGCGATGCTTAAGTCCGTCGGAATCATGTTAGCATAAGCTGCATTTATGAAATCTGGCAGATGGATGTCAAAATGAGTTTCCTTACCAACTTTCGTAAGGAAAGGTTGTATGTGATACAATCAGAAAGGTTTTGTCGATCCTAAGGATGCTAAAAGGTATGCTAGCTCCAGCAATCCTTCTAAGGACTGGAGTGAGCATCTCGGAGTTGGAATGTATGCTTTGATGATGATCAAAGATTTTGGGTTTGTACAAAGTTTATGAGAAACTTGTATTTCCAAAGAAGTGAGTGGGAGCACTATAGAATTTCTGATGAGTATATGTTGTTGACATATTGTTGATCAGAAATGACGTAAAATTTCTGGAAAGCATATAGGGTTATTTGGAAAGTGTTTTTCAATGGAAAGCCTGGATTAAGCTACTTGAACATTGAGCATCAAGATCTATAAGGATAGATCAAAACGCTTAATGGTACTTCCAAATGAGCACATACCTTAACATGATCTTGAAGGTGTTCAAGATGGATCAGTCAAAGAAGAAGTTCTTGCCTGAGTTGTAAGGTACGAAGTTAAGACTTAAAGCTCGACCATGGCAGAATAGAGAGAAAGGACGAAGGTCGTCTCCTATGCTTAAGACATAGGCTCTACAGTATGCTATGCTGTGTACCGCACCTGAAGTGTGCCTTGCCATGAGTTAGTCAAGGGGTACAAGAGTGATCCAAGAATGGATCATAGACAGCGGTCAAAGTTATCCTTAGTAACTAGTGGACTAAGGAATTTTCCCGATTATGGAGGTGGTAAAAGAGTTCGTCGTAAAGGTTACGTCGATGCAAGCTTAACACCTATCCGGATAGCTCTAAGTAGAGATACCGGATACATATAATGGGGCAACAATTTAGAATAGCTCCAAGTGGAACAGTTATTTGGAATGGCTCCAAATAGAACGTGGTAGCTACATCTAGGAGATGACATAGAGATTTGTAAAGCACACACGGATCTGAAAGGTTCAGACCCGTTGACTAAAAACCTCTCTCACAAGCAACATGATCAAACCCAAGACTCTTTGGATGTTGGTCACATGGTGATGTGACCTGTTAGTGTTAATCACATGGTGATGTGAACTAGATTATTGACTCTAGTGCAAGTGGGAGACTGTTGGAAATATGCCCTAGAGGAAAGAATAAAAGTTTTATTATTATATTTCTTTGTTCATGATAATAGTCTTTTATTCATGCTATAACTGTATTATCCGGAAATTGTAATACACGTGTGAATACATAGACCACAATATGTCCCTAGTGAGCCTCTAGTTGACTAGCTCGTTGTGATCAACAGATAGTCATGGTTTCCTGGCTATGGACATTGGATGTCGTTGATAACGGGATCACATCATTAGGAGAATGATGTGATGGACAAGACCCAATCCTAAACCTAGCACAAAGATCGTGTAGTTCGTTTGCTAGAGCTTTGCCAATGTCAAGTATCTCTTCCTTTGACCATGAGAGCGTGTAACTCCTAGATACCGTAGGAGTGCTTTGGGTGTATCAAACGTCACAACGTAACTGGGTGACTATAAAGGTGCACTACAGGTATCTCCGAAAGTATCTATTGTTTTATGCGGATCGAGACTGGGATTTGTCACTCCGTGTAAACGGAGAGGTATCTCTGGGCCCACTCGGTAGGACATCATCATATGCGCAATGTGACCAAGGAGTTGATCACGGGATGATGTGTTACGGAACGAGTAAAGTGACTTGCCGGTAACGAGATTGAACAAGGTATTGGATACCGACGATCGAGTCTCGGGCAAGTAACATACTGATAGACAAAGGGAATTGAATACGGGATTGAATAAGTCCTTGACATCGTGGTTCATCCGATGAGATCATCGTGGAACATGTGGGAGCCATCATGGGTATCCAGATCCCGCTGTTGGTTATTGACCGGAGAATGTCTCGGTCATGTCTGCATGTCTCCCAAACCCGTAGGGTCTACACACTTAAGGTTCGATGACGCTAGGGTTATAAAGGAAGCTTGTATGTGGTTACCGAATGTTGTTCGGAGTCCCAGATGAGATCCCGGACGTCACGAGGAGTTCCGGAATGGTCCGGAGGTAAAGATTTATATATGGGAAGTCCTGTTTTGGTCACCGGAAAAGTTTCGGGCGATATCGGTATTGTACCGGGACCACCGGGAGGGTCCCGGGGGTCCACCAAGTGGGGCCACCTGCCCCAGAAGGCTGCGTGGGCCAAGTGTGGGAGGGGACCAGCCCCTAGGTGGGCTGGTGCACCCCCCACAAGGGGTCCAAGGCGCAAGAGAGAGTGGGAGGGGGCAAACCCTAGTCTAGATGGGCCTTAAGGCCCACCTAGTGTGCGCCTCCCCTCTCTCCCCCTCTTGGCCGCCTCCCCAAGTCCCATCTAGGGCTGGCCGCACCCCTTGGGGTGGGAAACCCTAAAGGGGGCGCAGCCCCCTTCTCCCCTATATAAATAGAGGCCTGGGGCTGCCCATAACACATGAGAACTTCTCCTCTCGTTGGTGCAGCCCTGCCTCTCCTCCTCCTCCTCTCCCATGTTGCTTGGCGAAGCCCTGCAGGATTGCCACGCTCCTCCATCACCACCACGCCGTTGTGCTGCTGTTGGATGGAGTCTTCCTCAACCTCTCCCTCTCTCTTTGCTGGATCAAGGGGTGGGAGACATCACCGGGCTGTACGTGTGTTGAACGCGGAGGTGCCGTCCGTTCGGCACTTGGTCATCGGTGATTTGGATCACGACGAGTACGACTCCATCAACCCCGTTCACTTGAACGCTTCCGCTTAGCGATCTACAAGGGTATGTAGATGCACTCTCCTTCCCCATGTTGCTGGTTTCTCCATAGATAGATCTTGGTGACACATAGGAAAATTTTGAATTTCTGCTACGTTCCCCAACAATAATAGTGTTCAACCCTTTCCGCATAGAGGGAGGTGCGGATGCACTAGAGCGCGCCCACCATTCCATGAAAGGAAGGCCTAGCTCGGGAGGCTGGATGGGCAGTCTGCACCACGCGATGACGTTGAACCAAATCTGCCTGGAGAAAGGGTAGTCCGTGAGGATATGCTGCATGGACTCCTCCTTTCATAGATCGTCTGGTACTCTGTTTGCTATGCTTACTGTCAATGCATGCTACGATTGTAGGACATGACCACACAGACCCAAGATCTTAGTCAGGCCCTTGTCCTGTTCGACAGCCAGTACAGTGTGTCCTATCCCAAGGACTCCCCCCTCGATGGGCAGATGCCTCCTAATTCAAATATGTTCGAGGTATCACTTAGTGGTTCTCTTTTTGTGCCAGTTGTGCTCGTTGAGCCTGCCACTGCACTACGTCAGCCACAAAGGCAAGGAAGGATGGTAGGGGGAACAATATGAAGTGGCAGTCGTTCATGCCCATGTTCGTGCTGAACAAGATGTGTGAGCTCATCTCTAGTGGGGTTAGGACTGACAACAGCTTCAAGGAGGTGCAGTTGAACACTGTTGCGAAGCAGGTATTCGAATTCTTTGGCTAGGAGGTGACCGCCACCCAGGTGTGCAACCACCTCAAGAAGTGAAGAGCTTGATGGATCCAAGTGTCCAAGTTCAGAGACCTTAGCGGCGCCTCATGGGATCAGAACACTTGCTCGATCATTCTAGAGGCAGAGCATGATACGTCCATTTTGCGTCATGCTTTTATATTGATATATATTGCATTATGGGGTATTATTACACGTTATATCACAATACTTATGCCTATTCTATCTTATTTTATAAGGTTTACATGAAGAGGGAGAATGCCGACAGCTGGAATTCTGGACTAGAAAAGGAGCAAATATTAGAGACCTATTCTGCACAACTCCAAAAGTCCTCAAACTTCATGGAGAATATTTTTGAAAAATATAAAAAATATTGGGTGAAGAAAGCACCAGAGGGGGCCACCTGCCATCCACAAGGATGGAGGGCGCGCCCTCCGGTCTTGTGGGCCCCCTGGCAGGCCCCCGACGCCCATCTTCTGCTATATGGTGTGTTTTGACCTGAAAAATAATATCAAAAGGAAGCTTTCGGGACGAAGCGCCACCATCTCGAGGTGGACCTTGGGCAGAACCAATCTAGGGCTCTGGCAGAGTTGTTCTGCCGGGGAAACATCCCTCCGGGAGGGGGAAATCATCGCCATCATCATCACCATCGAACCTTTCATCAAGAGGGGGTCAATCTCCATCAACATGTTCACCAGCACCATCTCCTCTCAAACCCTAGTTCATCTCTTGTATCCGATCTTTGTCTCAAAACCTCAAATTGGTACCCGTGGGTTGCCAGTATTGTTGATTACTCCTTGTAGTTGATGCTAGTTGGTTTATTCGGTGGAAGATCATATGTTCAGATCCTTAATGATACTTAATAGTCCTCTGATTATGAACATGAATATGCTTCGTGAGTAGTTACGTTTGTTCCCGAGGACATGGGAGAAGTCTTGTTATAAGTAATCATGTGAATTTGGTATTCGTTCGATATTTTGATGAGATGTATGTTGTCTTTTCTCTAGTGGTGTTATGTGAACGTCGACTACATGACACTTCACCATGATTTGGGCCTAGGGGAAGGCATTGGGAAGTAATAAGTAGATGATGGGTTGCTAGAGTGATAGAAGCTTAAACCCTAGTTTATGTGTTGCTTCGTATGGGGCCGATTTGGATCCATATGTTTCATGCTACGGTTAGGTTTACCTTAATTCTTCTTTCGTAGTTGCGGATGCTGGCGAGAAGGGTTAATCATAAGTGGGAGGATTGTCCAAGGAAGGGCAGCACCCAAGCACCAGTCCACCCTGAAAGACCATGGATGTCGCCTAGAGAGGGGCGTGGGGGGGGGGTGAATAGGAGCTTTAAAATAATTATGGTTTAGGCTCGAACAAATGCGGAATAAACTTAGCGGTTAATTTGTCAAGCACAAAACCTACAACAGCTAGGCTCACCTATGTGCACCAACAACTGCTAAGCAAGATAAACAACTAGGTGATAGCAAGATATATGACAAGAAACAATATGGCTATCACAAAGTAAAGTGCATAAGTAAAGGGCTCGTGTAAGAGATAATCGAGGCACGCGGAGATGATGATGTATCCCGAAGTTCACACCCTTTCGAATGCTAATCTCTGTTTGGAGCGGTGTGGAGGCACAATGCTCCCCAAGAAGCCACCAGGGCCACCGTAATCTCCTCACGCCCTCGCACAATGCAAGATGCCATGATTCCACTAAGGGACCCTTAAGGGCGGTGACCGAACCCGTACAAATGGCAACCCTTGGGGGCGGCCTCCGAACCCGTACACTTTGGCCACCCTTGGTGGCGGTCACCGAAACCCGTCAAATTGCTCGGGGCGATCTCCACACCCTAATTGGAGACCCCGATGCTTGCACGTAGCTTTACACCACAATGATTGAGCTCCGAACACCACCAACCGTCTAGGGCACCAAGGCACCCAAGATGAACAAGCTCAAGGGTACCAAGCACCCAAAGAATAAAAAGCTTCTCAACTTGTAACTTCCACGTATCACTGTGGAGAACTCAAATCGATGCACCAAATGCAATGGCAAGGGCACATAGAGTGCCCAAGTCCTTCTCTCCCAAATCCCACCAAAGCAACTAATGCTAGGGAGGAACATGAGAGGAAGAACAAAGAAGAGAACACGAAGAACTCCAAGATCTAGATCCAAGGGGTTCCCCTTGTCGGTGTCAAAAATGGCGGATCTCGGGTAGGGGGTCCCGATCTGTGCGTCTTAGGCTGATGGTAACAGGAAGCAAGGGACACAATGTTTACCCAGGTTCGGGCCCTCTCGATGGAGGTAAAATCCTACCTCCTGCTTGATTAATATTGAAGATATGTGGAATACAAGAGTAGATCTACCACGAGATCGTAGAGCTAAACCCTAAGAGCTAGCCTATGTTGGTATGATTGTAATTGTGATCGGCCTTCTAAGGACCATCCTCTCGGGTTTATATAGACACCGGAGCGCTAGGGTTTACATGGAGTCGGTTACAAGGAAGGAAACATAATATCCGGATTGCTAAGCTTGTCTTCCACGCAAAGGAGAGTCCCATCCGGACACGAGCCGAAGTCTTGAGTCTTGTATCTTGACGCTTCTATAGTCCGGACGATGAATATAGTCCGGCTGTCCGGATACCCCCTTATCCAGGACTCCCTCAGTAGCCCCTGAACCAGGCTTCAATGACGATGAGTCTGGCGCGCAGTCTTGTTTTCGGCATTGGAAGGCGGGTTCCTCCCTCCGAATACTCCAAGGTTACAATCGAACACGTAGACCGTGTCCGGATCTGCAAAAATGATCTTCACATACCATCGTAGAGAGAATGATATTTCAGCTGACAACTTTTAGACGACGTGACATGCCACTAGGGCCAGGTCATTACTCGAACCGTTTTTCCACAACCAGCCACAGTGCGTATTGCGAGGCGGTTTCCTTCACACTCCTGTCAAAGCAGAGATCATGTCCCCTTATCGCGGGATTCTCATCAATACGGCTATGGGTAATCCCCCCGTGCCATCAATCGTGGCGCTTGGGAAGTAAGCGATTCTCAACATCTTAGTGGGGAGGCGCACCGCTTTCGTCGCCTCTATAAAGGGATAAGAGTTCCTCATTTTTACCCATGCCTTCTTCCCCCCATCGCATACTCTTGCCCCCTCGAGCTCTAGCACCCTAGTCCAGGTCTTCTCCGCATAGTTAGTCATGTCCGGAGTAGGAGGCAAGTGGGTGGTGTCCACCGCGACGGAGAAGAAGATCGCGAGTCTTCGGGCGGTCGGATACTTAGCCACAGACATAGCGCACCGGCTACTAGACGCGGGGCAGGTCACTCCAACTCCAGGACCCCACGAGAGGGTTGTGTTCCTTGCCCACTTCGTCCGTGGACTGGGGTTTCCACTCCACCCCTTCGTCCGTGGGCTTATGTTCTACTACGGGCTAGACTTCCATGATCTAGCTCAGAACTTCGTCCTCAACATCTCGGCGTTTATCGTCGTGTGCGAGGCTTTCCTCCGCATCAAGCCTCATTTCGGCTTGTGGCTCCAAACCTTCTACGTGAAGCTGAAGATTGTGAGCGGCCAGCAAGCGGAGTGCGGAGGAGCCATGGTGGGAAAAATGCCTAATGTCACCTGGCCTGAAGGCTCCTTTGCGGAAACCGTGAAAGGGTGGCAATCGGGGTGGTTCTATATCACTGAGCCACGCGACGCCAACTGGGCGCCGACCCCCGAGTTCCGATATGGACCCCCTATGCGGCTCACCTCTTGGGAACAGAAGGGCCTGCTATGGGGTGAATCTGCAGAGCTGACGAGACTCATCACCTGCGTCAAAGGCATGAAGGACAAGAACATCAAGCTTGTCAATGTGATCCAAGTCATGCTCATTCGCCTGATACTGCCGTGCCAAAGGCGGGCATTCAATTTGTGGGAATTCGTCCCGGCCGAACACCGGACGCTCTAGAGGCTCTACGGCATGAAGCATAAGATGTTCAAGGCCACCGAGGTACCTCCTCTCATAACCGAGGACCGCGGGCTCCATGCTACACGGCAACCTGCCCAGGTAAGTTCTCAGGCCGCCACCAGGTCCGGTTCTTCCTAATATACTCATGGGAGAATTCCTAAGTGATTGCATACATTTGTTTCAGGAGTATGTGGAGACAGCGGAGCAGATCGACAGTCCGGCTCCGTTGCCGGAAAGCCCAGCCAGAGATCTTCTGACGAAGATGCTGGTCCTATTGCCCTACAAGGGGCCGGAGAAGAAGGCCGATAAGAAGGCCCCGGGGACCCGAAAGGGTCTCCAAAGGAAAGTTGCGCAAGCCTCGTCCGAAGATGACGAGGCGCACTCCTCCCCCGAAGGGGAAGAAGAAGAAGAAGAAGAGGGGGCCGCCCCATCCGGAAAGGATGGGGGGCCTGTGACGGCGAACCAGGGGGCCAGGAGAGGCCTCCGGCGTAAGGCCGTCATACCCTTGTCGTCTGACAACGATGAGGCAGATTCCTCCCACGGAGGCAGGGATGAACAAGGAGAAACACCACCTCCCCGTATCGGGGGAGGGAAGAAGAGGAAGGCCGCCCCGGTGGGGGAGACTGGGACGTCCAAGAAGGGAAAGGCGTCCCTTCCGGACTAACCGCCACCAATAGCGAGGAAGGGTGGCTGCCCAGGAAGAAGCCCCTTGTGCGGTCGTAAGTATCCGCACTCAATCGTAATTTTTGCTTCATAATTTTGTTTATAATGCCAAACTTGTATGCAGTCCGGCCAGGGCCCATCCGGGAGTGTCGTCTTCGGACGGGTCCTTGAGTGAGTCAGCAATGAACTCACTCCCGACGGCCACGTCTCCTCGTCCTGGGGGCGACACGAAGGTGTTGTCTCGAAGGCTCCCGATGATGACGGAGGTGGCCCTGGAGGCGCCTCAAGGCAGCGTCCCAGGCGTCGGACTCGTGGGGTTCAAGGTCCCCGCGGATCATGTCGATGAGAGCCATGGCAAGCCGGGCTCTCAGCCGAACACTGTTCCGGAGCCTTCAGTGGTTTCAGACTTAGGCGGACAGCCCCTCGTTATGGAGGGAGGGCCGTCTATATCAAGGACTTCCGCTGCGCCCCAAGCGCCGGATTGTCTGCTGGAAGCGCTTCGAGGCGCTTCCCTAGATGAAGAGCATCGTACTCTCATGAGTGCGGTGATTTAGAAGGTTTCGTCCGCCGAGAACGGACTAACCGAAGCCTGCACCAGCCTCCTAATAGGCTTTGAGGTAAGTAGTAAAAATGTGTAAAATCACCACCCGATAGGTAGTAGCCTTTGATACTCTTTTTGGTGTTCGGAAAGAAAATCCAAACGGAGGGTCAATTATAATCCGCAGGAATCTAACAATAAGTGTTGAATGTAAATAAACAAGCTGTGATGCTGGCCGCTGCTGCTCGCACGGCCGAAATCGCCGGCCTGACACAAGATTTAGAGCAGGCGCAGGGAGGGCTCGGCCTCACAAGGAGGCAGCTCGAAGAGAACAAAGGTGAATGATTTCCCTTTCTCATATAATAAATAACAAATAAAATCTGTTTATGCTAACGACGAGACGTCTTGATGTGGTAACAGAGGCTGCCACCAAAGTGGCGTCTCTCAAGAAGGCGCTGTCCGAGGCCGAACACAAAGCGGCCTTGGAACTCAAGGAGCGCAAAAAGCAAGAGGCCCGAGTGGGCGAGGTACAAGAAGAGCTCCAGGAGCTCGGCAAGAAGCTCGAGTTTGCGGAGCGGGAGCTTAAAGCAAAAGAGGCCGAGCTTGCGAAGGCCCTTAGAAATTCAAAAGACGCCAAGGCCGAAGCCGAGAGGGCTCAGCAAGAGATCCAGGAGGCCAAGAAAATAGCGCCGGGTAAGAGATTTTTTATGCAAAGCAAACATGTGGAGGAGATGTTTCTTTTACTTACTAGAATCCGGAGCTCTCCAGGGGCATTCGCAGACTTGGCACGCAGCGTATCCGATGCCGCGGAGTTCTACCGTGCCCAGGAGGGAAGCTCAACGGAGAAGTTGTTCTGGTCCCAGTATGCTGGGGCCGAACATGCAACGCCTCTGAGTGACCAACTGAAGCAGTTGGTCGAACTCCACAAGGCGGCCGAAGTGGCTATGAAGGATCTCATAGTCCGGATATGGCCTGGCAAGCTTCTGCCCACCAGCTACTTCGGCCTGATCAAGCAGATGCTGGATTCCTGTCCGCGACTAGAAGTCATCAAGCGATCTGTTTGCATTGAGGGTGCCCGCCGGGCCCTTGCCTGCGCCAAGGTGCATTGGGGCAAGCTGGATGCGGAGAAGCTGGTGAAGGACGGGCCGCCAGAGGGCAAGCCGCATCACGTCCCCAAGAAGTATTATGATGGCGTCATGAAGGGTGCTTGCCTCGTGGCCGATGAATGTACTAAAGACAAATTTTTTGAATGAATTCACTTCTGTCATGTTTGTAATTTAAAGACGAAGTTACTTGCGCTATGTAGCGCTTTTGTGATTTAAAATATTACCTTCTATGCGGCTGTTTATCAAATTCTGAAAGTAGGCCAGTCGTCGGCTTCCGCCCCCATGTAACTACTACTGGGGTGTTCGTGGAAAACCCGGACACTCTTTATCCAAATGTTTGGTCCCTTAAGGAGGTGTCCAGCGCAGCAAACCAGGCAATCGGACTATACAACTTTATAACCTTCACTTAGCCATAGAAGTATATGATTTTAAATTTCGGCGAAGCCCCTAGAATCCGGAAGGCCGAATTGGGGCGCTAGACACGCCTATATCAGATAAAGCCGAATTAACGCCTAAAGTGGAAAAAATCTTTAAGGATTTTAAGACCTCTCGAACAGCGACCAGTCTCTCACCACATCATGTCGGACAGTTTTGTGTTTGCTCTACTAAGGTGCTCGTCCGGCAGAACCAGGGCATAATCGCAGTAGTTCTCCCTGCGGTATCTTAGCCGAATGAACGGAACGTAAGGCACCAAACCAAGGGAGCCGGTCTATCCCAACCATAACCTAGACATGATTCGGAGCTGATGCATATAATGTTATAATTCGGGGTGCCGCACTGTTGAAAGTGTTCGGACTTTGAATTGCCGTATTATGGGGTACCATAAGGATCCCCTGGCAAACTACACATACCGAAGTGTACAGACACAAAATTAAATAGACATTTATAAAAAAATGCTCAAGTAAAAATAAGTAAGCTGACGCTATATGTGGTCTCCCATTGATGAATAATACGTTTAAGCATATGTTTACAATGTGTGCATTAAGCGGAGACAAAAAAGGATGATTTGACATATCTTATCCAGGGGCAGGCTACGTACAGATAGATAAAGCGGGAAAAATGATTGTAAATAGATTCCACCTGGGTGTTTCCTGCTATGCCCAAAGCCTGTTGCCTCCTGGGTTTCCTCTCCTATGTAAGTCCGACAATCCGGATATTCTGGAGAGGCTGCACTAAAGCAATGTCCTTAAGGGTGAATGGAAAGGTTATGAAGTGATACTGTACTGTTGACTGAGCCCTTGTTACGCCTCCGCCTGTGCCCATGGTATTTTGAGTGCGTAATTGTGTACGCGTGGCACGAATGCTGCTTTGATGGGATTTGAGCGGAGGCCGGACTGCTAGTCCTGCTCTTGTCGTGCCTGCTGATCTTGCTGCGGGGTGTTCCGCCCTCGCTTGACGGGGCATGAAAATGCCGTCGCCGGATTGGTGGTTTGCCGGAGGAGGCCGCATTGTACTTCTGCCGCAAGGGCCACAATATGTTCTTCTGTACGGAGAGAGCGCTCCGTATTCCCGTTGACTATTATGACCCCACGCGGGCCTGTCATCTTGAGCTTGAGGTATGCATAGTGTGGTACCGCATTGAATCTAGCAAATGCGGTTCGTCCGAGAAAGGCATGGTAACCACTGCGGAAAGGGACGATATCGAAGATTAGTTCTTCGCTTCAAAAATTATCCGGGGATCCAAAGACCACTCCCAATGTTCTAGAGCCCGTGCAACGGGTTTCTACTCCAGGAATGACACCTTTAAAGGTGGTTTTGGTGGGCTTGATCCTTGAAGGATCGATGCCCATCTTCCGCACCGTGTCGTGATGAAGCAGGTTCAGGCTGCTGCCTCCGTCCATAAGGACTCTTGTGAGGTGAAATCCGTCTATAAATGGGTCTAAAACCAATGCGGCTGAGCCTCCGTGGCGGATGCTAGTAGAATGATACCTATGATCAAAGGTGATTGGACAAGCTGACCATGGGTTTAATTTGGGGACGACTAGCTCCATCGCAGCGCTCGCTTCCGTTCCCGCTTGGGGATGTGGGTGGCGTA